>NC_063054.1:11182081-11383861 GCF_018812025.1 Megalobrama amblycephala
GGAAGTCAAAAGACAACGAGCGCAGCGCTGAAAAGGGGCGGAGCTACATAAGGTCTATAGAAACAGAAATAAAAAGGATCGTGTTTGAAAGAAAGTGAGTGAGGAGGTTGGACAATCTGATAAGTTGTAAAAAACGGTCTTTACTCAATTTGAGCTATATATATATATATATATATATATATATATATATATATATATACATATTAAGACTACAAGCCAACTTAAGACGACCAATTGAGCTTATTCGCTGTAATTTACAATTATTTCCCCACTGATGAGTTATGTTTATACAGAGGAAGTGTGCAGAAAGCAGTGGGAGAGTCTGGGACACATAAAGGAGCGGGAGAGCCCCTCATGACGCGAATTCGCGTCTGTTGTTAAGGGATTTTCACACGCGAATGAAGCGAGTAAACTCAAAATGTTCAAGCGTCCAACTACGCGCGAATAGCGCGATTTATTCGCTTGTTCCCCTCAATGTCTATGGTGGTTAT
This sequence comes from Megalobrama amblycephala, assembly GCF_018812025.1. Taxonomy (NCBI): domain Eukaryota; kingdom Metazoa; phylum Chordata; class Actinopteri; order Cypriniformes; family Xenocyprididae; genus Megalobrama; species Megalobrama amblycephala. The sequence goes on from NC_063054.1 coordinate 11,182,573, forward strand.
GGCCCTGCAGTGAGTAACTTTGAAAACATAAAAATAGTTCCCGATTAGATGCTGGGTGCTGCTGTGGTTGAACTAATTAGTAAAGGTACACATACTACATAAGCTACATTATGCGTTACTATCAAAACACATACAAATCAAATCACACCCTGACCAAAAGAAATACTGCAACCATGACATCTTTCAGACCTTTTGACTCTTTGTCTCAAGTGTGGAAGAGCAAATCTTTACTAGCTCTTTTCTGATCCAGATGTTTTTTCTAAGACTGTCTTTCTTTTTGTAGATCCTTTGGCAGTGCCACTTGTTGACAGTTCAGAAGGAAAGTTCGGTCATTGCTGTTTGCCTGTCATTCTCGCTCTTCTGCACAGCGTACAAGAAATGCGCTGATGACGTATGATGTCTGCGTGAACCGGCTGCGCAGTTGAATGCAATCACACGATGACCGACAGCGAACACATCATTTCGTTCGGACCGCATGCCAAATTTTACAGTCCTACGCCTTCCACAGATTATATTAAAAATTCATTTAGGCCACTTGAGACTTATATGAGACACATATGAGACTTTCAACCAGCATAACAAAAAATGTTTCTGTAGAGATCACCTATTGCACCTTTAACTATAATGACCCTGACATGTACCATTACATCCGATGATGTACCTTGTACCTTGGGGCGAATGGGCATGTTATACTGTGTGTTTTTTCCTGACAATTGTACATTGTTAAGGTTTTTCAATAAAGCACCTTAAGAATAAATCCATTTTCACTGTATAGGGCTTTGGAATTGACTATATGGTTCTTATTGGTTAAATTATAGGTTCATCAGCTTCTGACAACAGGAAAAAAGTTCATTTTAAACTTTAAAGGCGATGTCCCTGATCTTGGTTATGATGTCAAGCACCAAATGTATATTTTAAAGACAGACATTTTCTTTTGTAAGGCCACCAGGTGGCACTGTTGTGTTCCTTCATGCACACTTTGTCAAAACACAGGGACTGCTGTGAAAAACAGATCAGATGTGTCATGGTATGATATATTTTCACAAATAGGTGCTATACACTATTTATTTGATTGTGAATGATTCCGACATAGGAGCAATGATGAAATCCAAAACCAAACCCTTCTTCCCAACATACGCATCATCCCCATATTCATTCCCCTATCATGTATTTCTTTATATCATGGGTAAAATATTAAACATATCCATTTTAAAGATTAACTTTCTTTTATCAAAACTTCACAATTAAGTCAGAATTTCTGATGAGGAAACAATTTGTGCATCAGTGGATTTAAGTTTTGTGATGTATTATAAGTCGTTCACCCTGTTAGATGAAATTACATAAATCAGTGTGATCATTATTTCAAAATATGGTTAAAAATATTTACTAAGTTATTTTTAAATTGACATCCTTTATGTAAGATTACACTAAATCCATCACTGACCAATGGCTGACTTCTTACATGTTAATTTATTTATTTCCACCCTGTTACATTCATCTTGTAAGAATTCTGTTAATTTTCTTACAAATGTGAACAAAACAAACAAGTCTGCTACAGGATCATTGTTTATCTTCTTTAAATGACAGCACAAACATTAATTTTTAAAGGCCACAGAGCTCAAATGGTAATTCATAACAGGAATGACCCATATGACTTCATTCTCTACCTCATACACAAAACTAATGTTATTGTCTGTGTCTCTGCCTCTCTCTTTTGCCATTGTTTGATCGAGTACTCGCATTACAAAAGCTGTGACAAATTTCTACCCAAGATGTCTGTTTAAACACAGCCATTTATTAAAATCAACGGGACTGAATATGATATTAAATGATATCAATCAACATGACACCAGTCTGAAACCAAGGTATGGTAAGGGCTTCCTCTGATGCTCTGTCAAGACTATGGGACGATCTCTGCATGCGGTATTAGGATGGAGAAAGACAGTTGGCGGCACGCAGACTGCTGGGTGTTCACACACCGTCGTTGCACATCAGATGCTTGAGAAACTCAGGGAGTTTATTACTCTCACTGGCTGTTCTTTTGTTTGTGTGTGTGTGTGTGACAGTGAGAGAGTGAGAGCACGCTAGGCTTGAAGTCACAGCACAGAATCTGTTTACTTGAATGTGTGTTTCCACAATGACACTCAATGGCAAGAATTCACAGTGAGAAAAAAAAAAAAAAAAAAAAACAGAAAGAGACCAGCTTCACACACAAGGTCATTTGCAGCAATACATGTTTACTATATAAATTCTGTATAAACACTGTGTGTGCTTGTAAGTGTGTGGGGCGTTTCCTCTGAGGAGTCAAGGGAGGCAGTGCCTCCTCCTCCTCCTCAAAAAAAAAAAAAAAAGAATGAGAAAATAATCGATATTACAAAAATAAAACAATGCAAATATTACAAAATTTGACATTAAAAAGTGTAAAAGTCACTGTTTTAAATAAATAATTGAGAATGAATGGGGGAACGTCACGTGAGAGGAGGCAGTGTCTTCATCGCGCTATGATTGGATTTCATCCGTTATGAATGGATATGATTGGTTCGTGCAGTAAATCCCGCCTCTAGTTTTCGTGCGCGTTCTCGTCAAATCGGCCTGACTGAAGACAACAATGGCGTTAATGGAAGAATAATTAAAAAGTAAGTAAACAACTGTCACTTGTGTTGCCTTCACGTGCTCTCGGAATTAAACACGAGTTTCCTAGGTAAAAATCGCACATGAACGGCCTCCCATTTTGAAAACGATGAGTTCGTAAACACGACTAGCACGATAGCAGTACGTTAAGGCAGCATAAGATATCAACGCTTTACGTCACGTAAAAATCAAACATGGCCTGAAAACATGATAACTGTGGTATTTTTTTTTTTTTAATTATTTTTTAATTAAAGGTACATGTTCGTGTCTGTGACCAGTGTGTAGAAGCTTGATGACTGCTGAAAATTAGATGGCTATTAAAAAGAAAAGCTGAACATTAGTTCACCAATAATATACAGGGCTTGACAATAAAGGACTGCCCGATGGCCCGGGGCCAGTGTGAACGACGCTCGGGACAGTAGACGGAAAGGTCACTTGCCCGATCACTTGGGTAAAGTTGGTTTTATATTCGCACATTGACTTCTGATAAATTCAGACTTTCCAATAAATGTGCAATAAATTAATGTTTGCGAATTTTAAGCAGCGACATGATATGACAACCAACGATTGTCAACTTACAACATTTTTCACAGTCGATCAAAATAGGCAAGTATTGTTTTAATGGCATATTTACTTGTGAATGTCCACTGAATGTCCAATGTAGTGTGATTAACAAGGCTATTGAATACGGATGTCCGAATGTGCGAATATAAAACCAACTTTACCCAAGTAGTTGCCCGATCGGGCCAGTGCTGTAGGGTGTGCGATATATATCGTCTATGATATCGTAATTGTTGATTTAACGATCTGATATTATCGATTATGTCCCTCACTTTACAAAAAACAAACAAAAAAATACCCAATGAGTGCACGCATACACTACATGACGTAGTCTAGTAGGTTAGATATCTAAATATGCACGCATTCACTGCGTGATTTAGTCTATTAAAATGCATTTAGAATGCCCCCAGAATTCAAGATAAGGGGCAAAAATGCCCCATATACATTTCATATTTATATAATTTAATATAGTTAAACAATATTACACAAAGAGCGCAGTTTTTCTCCAAATATTAGCATGATTAAGTTGCAAATGTGATATTGATTTTATTCAGCGTACAGTTTAATGAATATCAAGTGACTTACATTTTACACACCAAATCATCTGTTTTGCTGTATTTCGCCAACGAAAATAGTTCCAAAGTCCACATTATTGTTTTGTGTCTCTGAGCAACACTTCCTGAATGAATCAGCCGTTTGAATGAATCGGTTGAATCTGATTCGCTCATTAACAGTGATTCACTGCCACCTGCTGGTGGGTTTAATTTCGCATTTAAAGTGTCTTCATTTTTATTTTAATAATTTCAGGTAACAGTAACGTTTTATATTTTCAACATTAAAAACATTTTTATGCATCTGTAAGTGCTCTTGACTGATTAACTTTAATAAAGTTTAATCTATAGTTATATATTTAGCTATACATTTAGATTACAATTTCTGTACCTGAAAATCTAGTTTAAACCTACATGAAAAACTTGAAAAGCACAATTTATTTAATTTATATGTTTGTTCTGTTGTATTTATTTATTTGTGCTATTACTGGTAATTTGATTATTTGTTATTATTTTATTACTTACTGTTTATTTGTCTAACAATATTTAAAATATGAGTGAGTTAATCTAATAGCTTTTGGTGTCATAAACCTATTTATTGAGGTTAAATGTAACAAAGACAACGAAAACAATAACTATGCTATTTTATAGGCCCATTTTCTTGTCTTTTACTTGTATTAATTGTTTGTTGTGGGGCCAGTGAAAATTCTGGCGGGGCAAGTAAAAATTTGAACCACTGGCCCAAACGGGCCAGTAGAAAAAATCCTTAGCGTTGAGCCCTGATATATATTGTTTAAATTGTTACTGCCTTTAGTTATTTCGGAATAAATGTAAAAATGCATGAAAACAATAACTTTATGACATTTATCCTTGGTTTTAATAAATAGAACTTTACATAGAGTAAAAATACAAAAAAAAAAAAAAAAAAATGTACAATAGGACTTTGCCTCCTCGTTTTAAAACGGCACCGCACATCACTGATACACACATGACATTCGCCATGTGAATTCCACATTCTAACCTACTTTAGATAAAGTTCACCTATTCATTCACTTTATTGTCTGTGCAGACGTAAACTTCAATATTCTGGATATATATTATCTTATTAAACTCACATATATTGCATGTGTCTGAGTGAACTACTCAAACCGCTAGGAAAGAATTATGCTACAGCAAATTAAATACCTGCAAGATTTGCATCATGGTCTCAACTGCCCTGTCAGGGATAATTTTGTGATAATGACTGGCCGACTTCACATTATCCCGACTAACCCCTAACCCTGCTTAAAAACCACACATTTTCAGAATATGTAAGCGTTTGTTGTATTTATGAATCGATTATACAATTGGTAACATCATCAAATATCCCCAAAAGTAGGTTTTGTCAGATTTAGCTGACTTCTAGGGACAATTTCGTCCCCATTATAGCTAGGTAAATTCGCACATACCCACAAATCAGCCCCACTTCATTCCTGTAAAAGCTGGCTGGCACTAGGATAACACTAAGGGACACATATCAGAAACTGCACTACAAACACTTTTAACCAGCAGAAGCTTAAACTTGGAGATTCATTTGGAAATAGCACAGATTGAGTCTGGAAACATTGTGTTAATTGTATACATCATGTGCAAGTAAATGTTAAATTAGAGCTGCACAATTCTAAATAAATTGAAATGGAGATCACGATTCTCCCATGATTCTGGACAACTAATCAACATGCAGTTTACTAGAGAATCTGACAAATTGTTAATTACTACTGCAGTCTATTTTAAAATGTTTAATTAACCACAAAGAAGTAAAGACTCATAACTCAAAAACTATAGCGAGGAAAGTCAAAAGGTTGGTATCGTTTGAAAGAAAACTTTTTAAATTAAATTTGGACATTCTCATGCTGAGGAACTGATGATAAAGTCAAAGAAATGTTACATATATTTCATATTTGACATGCAATAACTCAGAGAGGAAATAAGGTAGGAGGACAATTCTTTTTTCGGTGTATCATTTTCCTCTCTATGAGAGCTGTATCTGGATCAAATTTCTTGGTGATCACAAAGAAATCAAAAGTTACAGCATTTGGAACCAAGGTAGCCTTTTTGTTTAGCCATTGGCGCCCCCTGATGGGTATTTTTAAAATCGTTCTTTCACATGGAGTAACTCGTGATCGACGCATGGGATTTCGTTGATCTTGGACTCATTTCAATTGGGAGTATCCACTGTAAGTAAATGATTTTCTACAATCTATGCATGTTTCATGAAGTTATAAGTTAAAATGCCACGTGATAGCTACATTTTAGTTTCAGTTAGCATCTGTGCGCCTGTGGGGTTTTATGTGTCGTAATTGCATGAGAAATATTACAGCTTATTGAATTATGCTGATGTTGGACTCATTTTAATCGTGAGAATCTGCTGTAAATAATGATGTCCAATTTACCACAATCATGTTTCATGAAGTTACAAGCCAAAACATGACATAAATGCTGCATCGATTTATTATTATGGGTCTTGCAGGGCTTCACATACAAAAACTCGCTCAAGTTTAGTCAAAGCCCAAAACAATTATGCTTGTTATATTCGACACCTATTTTGTGATTATCAAGGCAGGAGTTTTGAAAAATATGATTAAAATGTAAAGTTCAGACTCTAAGCTTTCCCTAGTGGCATAACTATGTAATCGTTATAATCGTTTTGTTGTATTCCAACAAAACATACATGTAACATTTTTAATTCTTTTGTCAAAGAATCGTTGTCATTTAGGAATGAGATTGCGTGGGTGTTTGAAACGATGATGTCTGCGTGAACAGGGTGTGCGAGGATATATAAAAACATACATTGACAGGCAGGCAGGACATCCTACCCTATCCCTCATATATGTCATATATGATTGAATGAACAGTTTATGGCCCTACGCCTTCCACAGAAGATATAAATACATAAATACATTTAGAGCACTTAACTTAGTGACTGCTATCGGGATGTGAAGAAACTTTCAACAAGCATAAAAAATTAAAAAAAAAATGTTTTTGAAGCAAATCACCTTCCCTACCTATAAATCATCACTTTTATCGTCTTTTTTGTTTCAGAGTCTGACAAAGTTTAATATGTCTTCTACGAGAAAAATGGCAGAGCAAATCAGCAGATGAGCGAGTTTCATTGCTCTGAAAATCAGCATGAGGAAATGTCAAGTTTAAATCAACAGGGCACAGCTAGCCTTCATCAAAAGGACCCTGTACAATCACAATCAAATATACTGTGAGCAAGTCTGACCACAGAAATCTGCTGAAAAGAAAAATCTGATTTAAACCTGAAAATAAACAGTTTTAAGCATTTTAAATTTTTCAAAATAATAATAATAATAAAGTGTTGATGTATTATTAAAGGTGCCCTAGATTCAAAATTTGAATTTACCTTGGCATAGTTGAATAACAAGAGTTTAGTACATGGAAAAGACATACATTGAGTTTCAAACTCCATTGCTTTCTTTTTCTTATGTAAATCTCATTTGTTTAAAAGACTTCTGGAAAACGCGGATCTCAACATAACACCGACTGTTACGTAACAGTCGGGGTGTATGCCCCCAATATTTGCCTATGCCAGCCCATGTTCCCAACATTATGAAAGGCATTAGACAAGGACAGGCAGTAACGTCTGGATCTGCACAGCTGAATCAACAGACTAGATAAGCAAGAACAACAGCGAAAATGGCAGATGGAGCAATAATAACTGACATGATCCATGATAACATGATATTTTTAGTGATATTTGTAAATTGTCTATCTAAATGTTTCGTTAGCATGTTGCTAATGTACTGTTAAATGAGGTTAAAGTTACCATCGTTTCTTACTGAATTCACAGAGACAAGAGCCGTCGATATTTTCATTTTTAAACACTTGCAGTCTGTATAATTCATAAACACAACTTCATTCTTTATAAATCTCTCCAACAGTGTAGCATTAGCCGTTAGCCACGGAGCACAGCCTCAAACTCATAGTGAATCAAATATAAACATCAAAATAAGTACTTTACTCACATAATTCGAAGCATGCATACAGCATGCATGACGAACATCTTGTAAAGATCCATTTGAGGGTTATATTAGCTGTGTGAACTTTGTAAATGTGCTGTAATATAATCGAGAGCTTGTGTGGCAGGGAGCAGGCGAATTAAAGGGGCGGCGCGCTGAAAAAATCAGTGCATAGTTAGTGATGTCCCAAAATAGGCAGTTAAAAAAATTTATTTAAAAAAATCTATGGGTTATTTTGAGCTGAAACTTCACAGACACATTCAGGGGACACCTTAGACTTATATTACATCTTGTGAAAACGCATTCTTGGGCACCTTTAAGAATTTTGACTAGGTCACTAATAAAATAAGTACATTTGTGACAATAATCATGTGACTCTTTGTATAGGCAGTCAAATATTTCTGCTTCCATTGAAGCACAAGACTAATTTTGTACTTAATATACTAAAAAATCTTCTTTAGTACTTCTTAAGATAATCTTAAGAACATCTAAGTGTACTCAAACTGTGCTATTTTGAGACAGCATGAAATATGAACTAAAATGTGCTTTTAATATACTATCTCTGTATTTAAAAAATGTATTTAGATACCATTTATAGTACATTTGAACCCTTAGTGTACTTCAAGTGGTAGCTAAATATATTTTTTAAATACAGAGATAGTATATTAAAAGCACATTTTAGTTCATATTTCATGCTGTCTCAAAATAGCACAGTTGAGTACACTTAGATGTTCTTAAGATTATCTTAAGTAGTACTAAAGAAGAATTTTATTATATATGAAGTACAAAATTAGTGCGTGGAAATAGAGCACTTTAAGTACATTATAGAAGTGTGCTTTTTTTCACCTGGGCATTTAGGTTTGGAACAACATGAGGCTGATTAAATGATAACAAACAGAAGAATTTTAATTTGGTCTCAGACTTTTGGACCTTACAGCATACACATACACACAAACACAGGTACACCATGAAATCACTTCATCAAAAAAACAGACTGCACAAACCAGCAAACAAACAAATCCCCATATCCAAGGTTTACATTAAAAACATATATAATTACTTTATCTTACCACAGTTTGTGAGTCCAATAAGCAATGTCCACACTAGTGATTGCAGCCGCGTCTTTCCATCCCCACACCCACATGACAATAGGCTGACTAAATTGATTGCATTGTAAACAAGTGAACTTAATGAAAAATCTCTTATCAGGGCCAATGCACTTGCCGGCGGGGACCACGCACCCTTAATATAGCAATTAAATTTTTGCAAATGAATTATTCCAGGCAATGTTTTCTCCCATTAGTGCAGCACTACATCCATTATGTGTCTAATAGCAGCAATGCTGATGCCGAGGCCACTATCTCTCTCCGAGTAGCGAAGTCAGAAAGAGCCTGCACAAATTAACACAATGTGAGATTAATTAGTCAAATGTAGTCCTAAACACACAATGGAAAAGGGTTTGTAACTGAAGCAAACATCCATGAGCACAGATACCAGATCCAAAAATTGCAAAAAAACAAAAAAAAAAAAACATTGATGAGCCAAAACATTATGACCAGTCAGAGGTGAAGTGAATATCGCTGATCAGCTCCTAACATCCTAAGATAATGTCTGGGTAGATAAGAAGGTAAGCAAACAATTAGCTCTCGTAAGCAACTTGTTGGATACAGGAGAAATGGGCAGGAACAAAGATCTGAGTGACTTTGACAAGGGCCAAGTTGTTATGGCAAGGCGACTGGGTCAGAGTATCTCCGAAACGGCAAGGCTTGTGTTTTGCTGCCAGTCAGCAGTGGTGAGAATTTACCAACAGTGGTCCGAGGAGAGACAAACCGGTGACAGGGTGTTGGGCGCCAAATGCTTGTTGATGCACAAGGGCAACCAAGACTGTCCTGTCTGGTCTGAGCCAACAGAAGGTCTACAGTGGCACAAGTCACACAAAATTTTAATGGTGGTTATGGGAGAAATGTGTCATAACACACAGCGCATCAGCAATTAGAGTGATGACCCCTTTCCACTGTTGAAAGCACCTACAATGGGCACATGAGCATCAAAACTGGACACTGGAACAGTGGAAAATGGTTGCCTGGTCCGATGAGTCCCGTTTTCTTTTACATCACGTGGACAGCCATGTATGTGTGTGCTGTTTACCTGGGAAAGTGATGGCACCAGGATCACTGTGGGATGATGACAAGCCGGTGGAGGGAGTGTGATGATCTGGGCAATGTTTAACTGGGAAACCCTGGGTCCGGCCATTCATGTGGATGTAAATTTGATACATGGTACCTACCTAAACACTGTTGCAGACCAGGTACACCCCTGGTGGAAGTGGCCTCTTTCAGCAGGATAATGTACCTTGCCACACTGCACACTGCATTGTTCAGGAATGGTTTGAGGAACATGATGAAGAGTTCAAGTTGTTGCCCTGGCCTCCAAATTCCCCAGATCTCAATCCAGTTGAGCTTCTGTGGCATGTGCTGGACCAACAAGTTCGGTCCACAGTGGGTCCACCTTGCATACAGGACAAGGAAAGAGCTGATGCCTGCTGCTGTCTTGGTGCCAGATACCACAGGACACCTTCGGTGGGACGGCGCTGTTTTGGTAGCATGCGGATCGTCATTATGCAAGTCAAAACAATGAGATATTAAGTGATTAGAATGGATTTCTCATAAGTATCTGGTAATGAGAAACTTTCTTGCAGTAGCTCATAAAACTGAAACCTTTTAATTATGACTTACCATATAATACTGAGAAATCTTATTGTAGTATATCAAAATATAGAGAAACTTTCTAATAATAATGACTTACAGTGTGTATTGCACATACATACAATAAGTCTTAATTAAAAGAGTTTCACATTATTATAAGATATAATATCTGGAGAGTCCATGCACCAGTTGAGTTAGCGCCATTGAGATGCATAGGAATGCTAACGGATAGCTTTCTCCTGGTATTATAGAGCTCTTGGCACACACTGCCACAGAGAATAAAAGAGTGTGTCAGATGAATAGAAAGAGAGGGCAGAAGCATTGCTTTCCATTTTCACCCTTCACACACAGTAAATGGTGGGCAAACCCTGCATAATGTACGTAGAACATCACAACTGTCCAACTGAGCATGTAGTTGATTAAATATATCACAGCCCTTTACCCGTGCTGACTCTCTATCCTTGAATGATTAGAAGTTCCTTAAGTGACACTGGCAAGTAAAATGTATTTTTTGTTGTGACAGAAGGTGAAATGGAAATCTCAAGGCTTCATTAGACAATAGAGACAAAGAGTGAATGTAATAGAATGTCTAAAAAAAAATGTGTAACAATGTGACAGCCAACCATGAGATCATATTCGCCGACCACATAAATGGCAGTAACCTTCAACCGTGGAGAGCTGTGGTTAAGAATAATGAAACTAGTTTTTCTGCAAGTTTAAACATTAGAAAAGATGTAGAGAAAACAGCCTTGGCTCAAAAACATCTATATACACACACACACACACACACACAGGTGTATCTTTAAACAGTAGTAAATAAAGTTCTAAATAAATGTTGTAACAATTGGTCTGCAGCATGCATGACAATAGAGTGCATAAACAAAGTCTTTATTCAGAATAACAAACACTCAGGAGATATCATAGAGAACGTAGGAAAATGCAAACCAAATAAACTGAAACGAGAACCAACAAGGGACTGAATGAAACATGGAATATAAATACAAGTCAAACATAATGACTGACAGATGATGATTATATGTAACTATAGAAACAAATGAGGAGATAATCAGAAACCAATGAAATCGGAACTAAACAGACTAGGCAAAACAGGAACTAACAGAACAGAATAACAAAACAGAAGTCCACAACCGTGACCGTACACCACCCCCCTCGAAAAGGCCAACTGAGGAGGGAGGCTTTGGAGGTGGGTGTGGAGCAGGTGAAGGACACGGACCAGGAGGAGTTGAAGGACACAAACACCATGGTGGTGCCGACGGCTGGAGGAGCCAGGGTGGAGCCTTGACAGAAGAGCTAGACGGAACCTGGAAACTGGCCGACAGGGGTGAAACCAGGGTGCATGTGGTATTGGGCGCAGCAGAGAGACCGAAGGACCTGGAAGCCCAAGGTAGAGCAGCTGGCTCGTGGGACCAAGGTGAAGACAGGAACTCGGCAGACCGGGGCAACGATGGAGGGGGGACGACAGGGAACCCAGAGGGAAGGAGAAGCATGGTGGAGCCAAAGGGGTGGAGGTTCGAGGTACAGCCAGAGACCCGGAAATCCACTACGGATATAAACAGCAGAGCTGAGGAGCAGGATGGCACCAGTGGCTTTGACTGATCCAGGGAACTGGACAAAACTAGCAGTGGAAATGGGACCAAGAAGTCAGGCGGGGATATCGGAGGAGGAAGATTTCTGGACAGAACTGCAGCAACCAGATGGCCAGACGGAACTGGTGTGAAAGGCGAGGGTGAGGACTTGGGAGGGAAGTGGATCGGCAGACCACAGATCAATCAGGCAGTGGTCCGCTCCTGGCTCTGAAATGGACTGGGCAGCTTGCTTCGGGCTCGCGGATGTTACCCAGAGAGTCACCCTGCTGTATTCTCCACCACCAGTATTCCATCAACATCCTGTTCTCGCAGGTGATGAGCCTCCACAAAAGTGGCAAGTCCACGATCCATGGTCGGTTCTTCTGTAAAGATTGGTCTGCAGCACGCATGATGGTAGAGTTTATAAAAAAAGTCTTTATTTAGAATAACAAATACTCAGGAGATATTATAGAGGACGTAGGAAAATGCAAACCAAAAACTGAAATGAGACCTGACAAGGGACTGAATGAAATATGGAGAATAAATGCAAGAAGAAAATAATGACTGACTGATGGTTATATGTAACTATAGAAACAAACCTGAAGATAATCAGAAACCAATGAAACCAGAGCTAAACGGAGTATGCAAAACAGGAACATAATAACAAAACAGAAGTCCACAACAGTGACAAATGTTTATGGTATGTCAAAAGCAAAGTATTGAATTTTGTACCCAAAATGGTCTACATGTCCAAAAAAAAATAAAAAAATAAAAAAATCTAAACAAAACAAAACAAAACTAGTCACCCTTATTTACCAAATAAAAAATAAATAATAAAAAAATAACAAAAACATTTTTTGGTGACTTTACTTGGCTTTGAACAAAGTGTGGAAATGTCTGAATTCTTTCACAAGCTGCACATGTGGGTGTTTAGCTTAAAGAATTCAATGGCACATGATGGGACACTTTTGCAGGTTTGCTTCAATTGATTGGTAAATCTTTACTTCATTCAGCACTCTTTCTTGCTTTCTGTGTTGTAAAGTATTGCATCATTGTTTCACAGATTGAGAAATCGCTCTAAACTGACTGTGAGTGCGCTGAGTGAATTACAAACCGATTCAGACCATTTTTTATTAACCTGTTTGGCCAATTCATAGAAATGAATGATCCTACTTGAGTCATTCACTTATGAATTAAACATCGCTAGTTCTGAGTCACAAACCCTGTTTAGACCTGGTATTAAGATGCATTTTGATCGATCAGATCACAAGTAGACGAGGCAGACACATACCCGTTTACACCTGGTTTTGTAATTTGTCTCTCTTGTCCACTTTCTGTCATGTTTTCTTTGAGGATAGGGTCTATGGGCAGGTAAATGTTTTTTTGTTTTTTTTTCTCGTATCTTTCAGTCTAATGGATGAAATAAGCTTTTGCAATTTACATATGAATGCACTCGGAGATGACAGAAAATCATATGTAAGCTTTCATTTCTGCTTTGACAGCCGCAAGACCAAACCGAAAGCTGTGAGTGCATGTTATAAATCAGGAATGGTGAGAGAACATTGTGCTTGGTACATTTTTCATCTTCAAACCAAACTTGGGGCTTCAGGTGACAAAGTTTAAATCCCGTCTGGCTAGAGCTCTTCCAATAATGTTTAAGCATTAAGTCAGTAGGCAGAGAGTAGGTGATATTTTGTGGCTGTTCGAACACATTTGACAAAGCACTACCAAAGTGGTCAAAAACAGACAAGCTCAAAACGTTTTAGACCCCATTTACACCTGTATTTAGCATTGTCCACTTGTGAACCGATCAACTAAAATGCATCTAAATACCAGGTGTAAACAAGCAACACGATTGTTCAAATATTGTGAGGAAAAATGGACAGTAAATGGTAATCTTCCCTGAACTTGAACCACTACTCTAACCTCACCAATGATGGATTAGGTGGACCCATGAAATACAGGTAGGAGTTATTCAGAGTTGTATAAGGTTTTGTCAGACTGTATAAGGTTTATGCTCAACTACATTTTTAGTTCATACATCTGAATGGAAATAGCTGGTGTTCAAGTGTTGTTCTCAAATGTATAAGTTTGCAAAAGAGTCTTGTTTCCATGCTTTAAGTGTTTCAAAAGGCATTTAAATCGCCCTTGCTCTTTGTCTTTTTCATTTCCGAAGATCTGTTTTTTTAAATGCGTTTTTTGTTTTCTTTAACTTTGTACAACAGTGTTGTCCTTGTACGGTGTGTCCATTAATGCTAAATGTGATGGTTTGAATGTGGAACCTTTTCAAACAACAGCCTTGAGCAACAAACAAAGTGTCTTCATTCTCTGTGTGTGCTTGGCTCAAAGCGAGAGCACTTATCCAGTTAACACTGTGTAAACACGTGCATACAAACAGATACCTTCCAAACCATGATGTAACACACTTACACACAGGCATGTGAACACACACACACACACACACACACACACACACACACACACACACACACACACACACACACACACACACACACACACACACACACACATACACACAATAATAATTCAAACTAGTTTCATATGTAATAATGATTCATATTTTAGAGTGGTCAGGATGAAAACTGCATACTTCTGTCATTCATCTGTGTGTTTATATCTGTGTTTATATCTAATAAAGGTTAAAAGGCCAAGCTTCTAGTATAATGTAGCAAATGTGTTATAGTAGTTTCAGGTTACAAAAAATGAACCTCGAGCCGAAAGCCAGAATAGTGGAGCCGAAGCACAATTCACATAATTACCAAAACAATGTTTCTCTGAAAGTTACTAACGTAAGTAACTTGTAGATTTACGCCTCAACTGTTAGAGAGGCAAAAGTTACATAGTGTAGCTTTCAACACCCTTATGGTTAGTCACTTTATCTGTTTTCCATGACTGCAAAGCACAATTTTAAAATTCTGCACTTTTTCAGGTTTTCCACGACCATTTGAACCTCCTATAGCCTATAATGTCTGAAGAGCATTCAATAGAAAATTAACAACAGACATCATAAATTATACAGATTTTATAAATTAAATATATATATGGCGTGCAGTGGTGTTCTGAAATGAGGAGGCACATTTTTTATTTATTTATGAATCAATGTAAATTCATGCATTACTCTTAACGTTGACACATCTTCCTTGTTAAATGAACATTACTTTACATTATATCAAAAAAGAAAAAAAGAAACCAAAGACAATTTTATTTTGTAATTTGACATTAACAATGCAATGTTCTATTTATCAAAACCAAGTCAATCTCATCACAAGTAGTGTTTTAAGCATTTCTACATTCTTTCCAAAATAATAACCAAAGGCAATAATAATTTATACAATATATTTTATTTGTGTATTGATGTTTTTCTTTTTAATAACTGTCAACTATTTTGGATCATCAGTCATGCTCCGTAAACACCATCTGTCACAGACACGAAGATGTATTTTTAATTTCACCAAGCAGATTAAACTAAAAAAACACTGTCATCATGCTTTCATTCCATTTCAAGTCTGATTTTAACGTGAAAAAGCGGTGATATCTAACTAGGTGATCTGTTTACTTACTTTTCAGTTAGTCTTCCCATTGACGACGTCATTTGTTCAGTCAAACTGACGTGCAGAATGCGCACGTCAACAAGAGGCGGGGTTTATCACACAAACCAATCATATCCAATCATAACCAATAACCAATCATAGCACGATGGAGACATTGCCTCCTCTCATGTGACTTTCCCCCATTCATTCTCAGTTGCCCCCCCACAAAACCCACCACACGCCGGGGGTCTAATGATTTTCTATGGTTTCCTATGAGAGCAAAGGGAGGCCTGACTCCAGGTAACTTTACCTGCGGGTGTCGCTGCTGAGCAGTGTTCCTTTAGAAATACGCGTGACTTGCGCTCTTTTTAATGTCATAATTTGTAATGTTTGTGTTGTTTTATATGTAATACGGATTATTTTCTCATCCTATCTTTTTGAGGAGGCACTGCCTCCCTTGCCTCCTCAGAGGAAACGCCCATGAATTCTATAGCAAAATCATGGCAAATTAGCCTACAAATTGATGTCATGAATGAACAGCTCTATTGAGACGATTTTCAATAAAAACTGAGTAAAAACTGAGTTTAGATGTTTTGGAACAGCTCTTTAATTTTCATGCAGTGTGTATAGCAGCATATTGATGTGTCAGAGTAAGTGTGTGTGTGATTGGTGAGGTTTTGAGGATCTCCCACTGCGAGCTGCGATGACTGTGTCGATCAGTCTGGCTGAGGGGAGTCTGATGTTTTTGATGTCATTCGTGTCTAAGCTCTGAACAACAAGGAGAAACGTGCACAGCAAAGACTCCATCAGTGACACCACTTTTTGTGTTGTTCACCAGTCACAGGAGAATCAAACACCAAGACATGATCCTTGTCACTTTGCAGCTTTCTGTCATCTCGCTCTCTTTGTTTATCCTGAAGCCCCTTTAGGACAGTGTTTGTTAGTTTTTTGAACACTCTACCAATCTCTGCCTCTGTCTTCAGTCTTCATTCTCATTCTTCCTCTGTTTTTACTCTTTCTGTCTCACATATAGCTGGAAGGCCTGGTTTTGTAGCTGTGGCACAGTCTTTTGCCCTGTTTACTTTTTCGTGGAATCACAGAAAGTAAAATTAAAAGTGGTGGAAAACAACAACTCCAAAATTCAACTCCTGAAGAGCAGAGAAAAGTTTATATAGATTTAGAAACGTTCATATTGAAACCTCTATTTAAATTGCACATTTTGAATTTCTCTTGCAGACATTTGGCAGACAGGAGATTTCTTCAGAACTTCCAGTGAAGGCAGATTTGATTACTGTGGTCCTTTCCCATGGAAAAACAAAAAGCAAAAGTAAGTAGCAGGAGACTACAGACTCTATTTATTTTTATAGCTGTCTAGGAGAAACAGTTGAGCTATTAAAGAGATCTACACTTGCTATAGGTATATGGCCCCATTAGTCAGGACTCAACAGTCATTTAATTTAATTTAAATTCATTACATTTATTTATTTATAAAGCACTATTAAAAACAACAGAATCTTCCTGACCAATGTGCTGTACCAAATACATTAGAATTATCAGCAATAACATCATAACATGACACATAAAATCAACAACAGATAAGTTTGTATATAAAAAAAGCCTCATCTTTAGTTATCCTTTTGGACAAAATGCTAATGCAAGTAGATGTGATTTCAAATTTCATTAAAAAAAAAAAAAAAAAAAAAAAAAACGAAGCTTTAAATGATCAAATCTACAGTATATTGAACCAATTATGATGGTTGTCTGACAGAACTGTCACTTGCCCTATCATGCATTTTTTTCATGCACTGTAAAACCGAACAGTGAAATTAATTAAATGAGTTTGTTTCACTCAAATAATAATGAAAGTTCATTGTACTTAATAGAAAAGTTGCATGAACTCAAAATTTCACTGTAGTAAGCTGAACTTAATATGATTGAGTTGAGCTGCAGCAGATTTCTAATTCCCAGCATGCATGTTTAATGTTGTGTTATGTTGGGATTCAGGGGGGTTCTGTTATGTTAGTTTTTGTAGGGTTACCACTGTGGTGAAGAGTAGAGCCTGTGGTTAGGTTGAGGATGAGCTGCAAAACATTTAAGACCACATATGTTGTTTGATTACATATATGCAAGTATGTAATGACAGTCTCTCTGATAGTTATAATAGCATGTGTTATTTGCTATGTAACATTTAACCAAGATCTGAATGTGATGTTTATGTAAATTAACTGTATGTAATTAACATTATGATGAGTTGGGAAAGGGATGCTGGTGACGGGATTGTTAGTGAGAGACACCTGTGCACCACATTGGCCTTGATCCGCTTCCATGGCTCTCAGCCCCGCCCCACTTGTCACAAAAAATTTAAGTTCTACCAACTTTTTAAAAAAAAAAGAGTTAGTTTACTTAAATGTTTTGAGGTAATAAGTTTGCTCAAATGTTTTGAGTATTGGGATTTACAGTGTGTACATGAATATGAATGTGTTGCATTTTTAAAAATTTGGTTTTCTGTGTCGTTTGGTTGCAGATTCTGCTTGTCAACTTTTTAAACTTATAAACTGCTGTAGGTAAAATTATAACTGGCTATGCAGGGTATATGCACATGCATTTGGGCACTATGTGACTAGTAAATAAGTCCAATGACATGGCCATCTCAGGCGATTAGCTCAAAAATTGTCCAGAACTGAGCTCCCATGAGTAAAGATGGCATATTTCTAATCACATATAGATTGTGTTCATCAAATCGTGAAGATTTCAAATACTATAGCAACTGCTATTGAGTTTATTGGGAATGCTAACGAAAAACTTTCTCCAACCTATTGATCTATTAGTCAAGACCAGCAAAGCATTCATTGTGAACACACTGTATGCAACTTTTATACACGCTTTTGAGAAAAAGAGTCCTTTCCAACACAAGTGAATGAAAGCAGAGCTACATCATCCAATAAAGAAGCAAAAGACTTCAGGCTCTTGATATCCTTTGTGTTTATATTTTTCATCTTTAAAATTACCTTCTTTGCCATGTGTTTTCTCCCTTTTAATAAGCATTTCAAGCAGCTTCACTTTGTGTAATGTTCTAAAACTCTTTCTCCTGAAATTCTGTTCAGTTCAAAGAAACTCTTTTGAAAAATGTAGCTGTCTGTCCATGATTACCTTTATTCAGAAATGTTGTTGTGTCTTTTCTTATGCCTGTGACTCTTTGTATTCAGATAGTGCCTTTTAAGTCTGTTGCTTTTGAAGGGGCATCGCAGATTTTATCAGCGGCTTTGATTAGACAATCTGACATTTTTACTTTACTTGAGTGACTTCGTTTTATTAGATTGCAGTTTGCAATCTGGAGTGTGTTAAAAAGAGACAAAGAGGAGATGAGACTCAGGAACAGCCCAGAGGCAGGTTGGCCGTTTTATCCA
Organism: Megalobrama amblycephala; assembly: GCF_018812025.1. Taxonomy (NCBI): domain Eukaryota; kingdom Metazoa; phylum Chordata; class Actinopteri; order Cypriniformes; family Xenocyprididae; genus Megalobrama; species Megalobrama amblycephala. Next base: position 11,201,587 of record NC_063054.1, read on the forward strand.
GCTTATCCAGAAGGGAGTGTTTTAGTTGTTTCCAAAACTTTTGTTTTGTTAAATGGTTCTGCCAGGAATGCTTTGTTCATAATGTTCCCTTTGGGTGTTTTCAAGTTATATGATGTACAGGATGCCAGTTGAATATTTGTCACTCTCACAAAATTCTTGGTAAGAGAACAGACCCCACACCCCACTGGTGTCTGTCATCTCCATCTCTGTTTCCGCATATCTCGGTGCTCTCCAACCCTGTTGTTTTGACAGGCATCTTTGTTGCTTTAATTTATAGCTGCAGTTCTGCTCTAGTTCATTTGCTTTCTGTCACCTGTCAATCATTTTTCAATCTCTGAGGAGTCATTCGGTTAAATTACAATGCGGCAAAACGCAATATAGAGTTTTCGTCCCTGTAACCTCTGCACTGTGAACGGAGCCTCACTTCCTGTGCTATTGTCAGCAGACAATGTTTCTGGGAAGGAGAGCAAGATTGTAGGATGAGTTCAGTCTTTCACTGACGGCAAGCCAAGTTTGTCTTTGTCTCAGCATCTGGCATCTGTCCATACCAGCCTTGTGATGGAGAAAGCGCCGTCCCTTTCCTTGCTTCTGTTTCCATCCAATCAGCGAGTCTTTGCTGGTCTATCTGGCCTCCAGGCACATCTGCCCTCACAGACACTCCAGTCCCTTGATGCAGCAGTCAGCATGTGTGTGTCCCTAGCACTCCATCAAACGGCTCGTTTCTGCCCCGAGAGCACTGATGGCTGCTTCAACAGTGCACAGACTATTAATGTGCGGCAAATACATGCAGAATCTGCCACGGACTGACTGAATCTACTTGATTGAATGCATTCACTGCAGATCAAAAAAGAAAAAGAAAAAGAAACCATAAGTCATGTCGTACACTGTATGATTAAATTATACAATTTAGACCATTTTTTACTTTAGTTAAAATATTTTGACATTTTTTGTGAAATACCAAATCATGTATGAAAATGGAGATTTTTTTTTGTTTTTTCTTTTGCTTTGTGTGTGAAAAAGTAAATATCAAATAGCTTTCACTTTTAGATTTAAATAGAGCATGACTGAATAACTGAAAAAAAAAAATATGATAATTTGTAGTGCAAACTCTGGGTGAGTGCTATTTTCCTCAAAGTGTTGCAAATTAAATGATTAATTTGATTTTAATCATTTTGTAACTTTCATAAACCTTTGTATAGCAGGTTGCCAGTGAGTGTGTACTTCTACTATTGCTTCTACTATTCTCATTTGTAAGTCGCTTTGGAGAAAAGCATCTGCTAAATGATTAAATGTAAATGTGTGTGCATTACAAATAATGATCTGTCAGTAAAATATTGTAACTATTATTGTTAATGTGACATTGATTTCATAAGAGCTCTTTTAGTCTTACTGAGTACTGGGTTTTGAGTTCTTGGGTTTTTTATTTTGATTCTGCTCCTATAATGTGAAAATAGACATTGCACTCTTATTCTTCTTTATTTAATGATCATTGATCATTGACCTATAAATTATGCTCTTGCAAGCTCAAGTCTTTCCTGTCTATTTTTGTGAAGGTACTTTAATAAAACTTTGGAGGCATTTACACAATGCCATTTTCAACCAAAAGCTGATTTGTTTTAATGCATTTTGGCCATTCATTTACAGAACAGTAGCATTTTGGGGTCCTGAAAACTTTTGAAAACGGTTTTTAAAAAGTGCATGTTTCTGAAAATAATACATTATCGTCTCCTTGTAAACTACAAAAATGCAAATCTGTGAAAACGGTGACCTCACGTGCATTATATGTTCAGTCTGACAGAAGTGAGGTAGACATTTTTTTTCCCTCTGTTATGTCTTTTGCCATCAGTCTGACTGTGGGTGCAGGAACATCGCATGGGGTCATCGCATTTGAATAAGAAACAACACCGAGTCAGTAAAACACATAAAAACTCCACAAAGCAAACAAGTGTAATGGTGCGAACACTCGTTTAAACAACATACACACCGGGACGTTTGACTGCACAACACATTTTTGACACTATTGATACTGCTTGCAATCGTAATGCAACTGACCGCTCTAAGTGACATAAATTAAGCCTTTAAATAAAAGGGTTATTGAGATGATTACACTTTCATACACCTGCACAGCGACACGAAATAAAAACAACTCAACACCGAAGGTAGACTTGCGCTCAGGAGTAGAGCGGGCGAATTCTTTCTATGCACACTGAAACGGTCACAATATGACGTCACACTCTGCGAGTATGTTTTAAAAAACATAATTCAACATATAAATAATAGTGTTTATTACAAATAAATAACTAAACGCTAAAAATGAATAAATGTAAAATAACAAAAATTTGCATTGCATTTACAATCCGGTGAAAACAGCACCCCTACTTCCAGCGCCTCTGCTGGAAAGAAACTGTTATAAAAACGTGCTTTATGTGTAATGATACTGTCGTGTCTCAGGTTATATACTGAGTGTTTATGCCTGAGTAACAAATGAGCTGTGTATGAATCCCTGAGGATGTTCTGTGCTTTTTTCCCTGCAGCGTTGTGTATATAAAGTGTTCATGAATGGGAGATCAGCTCCAATGATCCTCTCTGCAGTCTTTATAACCTTTTGGAAGAGCCTTCCTCTCTGCCTGGGTGGTGCTCCCAAACCAGACAATGATGCCATTTGTGAGAATGCTCTCTGCGGGTCCTCTGCAGGCCTGGGTGAGGGGGGCGGCGGCTGAGTCCGGCCTTCCTTAGCAGCCTGATGAAATAAAGCCGCTGTTGGGCCTTCTTCACTGTGGCAACAGTGTTTCTGGTCCAGGTCAGGTTTGATGACACATGCAGTGTTGGGTGTAATGAGTTACTAAGTAATTAAATTACTTATGCACTGAAAAAGTAAAGTAAGGGATTACTGTTCATTTTTAGGTAATTTAATTACAGTTACTTATAATGTACTTACGTTACATACTGAAAATTAGTTCAACAGTTCTGTTTAAATCAATATTGAATTTAAAATCTAAATTTGTCGTCTAATGCCAAGTTTAAACTACAGGATTTTAAGCCCAATTTAAGTCTGATTTGCAAGTCAACAAGCTTGCCGACAGATCGGGCTTTGATCGGGGGAAAATCAGCAAGTGATCAGCGCTTGCCAATCTTTGTGTGTGAACTACTCAATGACACATCAAAGAGGCTCGCTGATGCGTCGCCGACACCTTGCAGACGCCAGACAAATATCTAGCATGCTAAATATCTGGAGCTGTCGGCCGACTGGATATCCTGTGGTGTCACGTGTCGTGACGCAACAGCCAATGAAATATACACTGATGTCTATGGAAGCAGCAATAACAATCCATTAAAATATAATTTGCAGACATTTATTCATATCAGTTACACAATGTGTATGTAACTATAAAGCTCACTCACTCTATTGTTCTCCCAGTTCACCGGCCACATGTATTTCAGGACAAATAGATGAATTCATGTTATATATTAAGATCATTATATAGGTTTTTAAATGACAAAACACTCACCTGCACATAAGGGGCAGTTGTGGCCTAATGGATAGAGAGTCGGACTTGTAACCCCTAGGTCATGGGTTCGAGTCTCAGGTCCGGCAGGGATTGTTGTTGAGGGGAGTGAATTTCCAGCGCTCTCCCCACCTTCAATACCACGACTGAGGTGAGACCTTTGAGCAAGGCACCGTACCCCCAACTGCTCCCCGGGCGCCGCAGCAATGGCTGCCCGCTGCTCCGGGTGTGTGTTCACTGCTGTGTGTGTGCACTTGGATGGGTTAAATGCAGAGCACAAATTCCGAGTATGGGTCACCATACTTGGCCACATGTCACTTCACTCACTCACTTCACTCACTCACTCATTTGAGAATCGGAATATCAGATAGTTGATGACATGGTGAGAAAAGCATTACATCTGTCAAACAGTGTGGCCGGCTGTGTCACTTGACAAGCATGATGCGTCATCATGGAAACAATAAAAGGAAACGTTCTAAAATAACAGTTGCCTTAAGTCTGGGAGGTCAGCCAGAAGTGTGAAAGGATTATTTTAATTAAATTGAATTCAAAATTTAATCTAATTTCCTCCCAACGTCCATTTTCAAATAAAGTCGTTGGGTGACAGTTGTCGTCAGCTCTTGTAGTGTGTAACCTCCTGTTGCAGATCATTTACGTAGAGTCACGTAGTGTGAACAACACAACAGCTTAAAGACTCCACAGCAAGTCATGTAGTCTGAACAGCACAGTGATCTGCCGACGTTTAAAGCATTCGTTGCCTCTTTAAAATCGTTAGCTGTAGTACAGTTGCGGGAGTTCGCAACTTAGCACCAGCTGGCTGCGCAGTCGCTGTCTGAAGATGGCGGCAGAAGCGAGTGGCTGTTTTGCAAAATGGAAATATTCTAATCACTTCACTTTTTTTGATACAGGTAGGCAATAACATTAAGGTAAAATGTAAGCTATGTCCTAGAGAGAAAAAACTGTGCACGCTCTCTGAGAGACGGTCTTCAGTCAGTGCGCTCTCAAGCCAAAGCACACACACATAACCACCTCTCGCGAGTGTCAAATTTTCGCGGTTTATTACACATAAACATTAAAATACACACACAGTTATGTCAAAATGCAGCATGCGTAACAGCATATTGTCTCCGTCCATGAGGTCTTAGTGACAGCAGTCTTTAAAACATGCTACTGTCTGCTATTGGCTGTCTGTATTATAAATGATAATCAAACAACAAAAGAAAAGCTTTAATAAGGATTAATCTATATTTAATTTATACAGTTATGACTATGCAGAGTTATTTCATATGTTATTTCATATGTTATTTCATATTATTTCATATGTCAATTTCTGTGTTATTTTTACTTACTACTATTAGACCTAGCTGGAAAAAAAAAATATAGCATTGTTTTATTTGTATTTTTATATATTTTTACCATGGTATCGACTTTGGTATTGAGTATTGTGCACTTTTAGTGGTATCGGTACCAACTACTAGATTTTTGGTATAGTGACAATTTTGGTAACACTTTAGAATAACTCACGCTATGAAGCATTAGTTAAGCATTAGTAAATAGTTAATTCCTCATTTATAAAACATGAATAGACATTAGTAAGCCATTTATAAATACAGCTATAAATGCTTTGTTCTTGATTTATAAGCATATCTATAATGAGTTTAATAATTGTATTTTCATACTTTATTAATGATCAATTTATCATTTCTAAATTATGTATTACATTATTCACAAACCAGTAATTTAGGAGTTGTCAGTGGTTCATAAGATCATTTAGGAAGTGTCAGTAAATGATTAATAAAATATTTAAATGTACATTTATGCATCTTATTATTTAGACATATAGTATTAGTTACTAAGTGTGTTAATAAATGCTTTATTAACATATTCCTAGTGTCAAAATTACCTCGGTACTAACTTTAAAACATTAGAGAACAGCAGTGCAGAAGATCACTGAACCTTTAAATCTCATTTATAAAAGCTTTACAAAGCATAAATAGTCCTCACTTTAGATGAGCTCACAAAAATAGTTAACTGACTACTTCTAAATGTTTTATAACTACCTGAATTAATCATGAATTGCAGTAGGAATATGTGTTAATAAAACATTTACTAACACACTAAGTAACTATTACTATGTGTCTAAATAATAAGATGTATAAATGAATGTTTAAATAGTTTATTAATCATTTACTTACACTTACTAAATGAACTACTGACAACTCCTAAATAACTGGTTTGTAAATAATGTAATACTTAATTTAGAAATGATAAATTGATTATTAATAAAGTATGAAAATACAATTATTAAACACATTATAGATATGCTTATAAATCAAGAATAAAGCAATTATAGCTGTATTTATAAACTACTTACTAATGTCTATTAATGCTTTATAAGTGATGAAATAACAATTAACTAATGCTTAACTAATGCTTCATAGTGTGCAGTTATTATAAAGTGTTACCACAATTTTAAGTATTACAAAGTAAATAAAAGTATTATAGTATATGTTTAAAATGTTTTAAAAAGCTATTAAAGGCTAAACTATTCCATGTTTGACTAAATTATTAAGAGTTTACTTTCTATTGTCTATCCGGTCAAGGTTTATAGGGATTTTAAGAAGTAATTAGTAATAAGTTACTTATTGAGTAATTAAAATACTTTATTGTCTGCTCCATAGGAAAGAATGTTGTTGACCAACATGAGACCCAGAATAGTTGTTCCATCTGCGTACTTAATGATGGCACTGTTGTACTGGGTGGAGACACAGTCATAGGCAGGGCTTGACCATAACTTTTTGCTTACCTGCCACTGTGGATAGTGGTTTACCAAAGTTACTAGCCACTCAGCATTTTCACTGGCCACAATTTTGACAATGATATCCTGGGGAAAAACTGCTTTATAGATGCTTTTATTATTTCATAATTTGGCAGCAGGTATATTAGGCTGCTGTCACTTTAAGATCATACATACATATCCATTATACTGTTACACATGTGCTTTCTTTCTCAACTGTTTATGTTCACTTAAAACATACCGACTGTGTTTAGGTGAATACTCACTACATCAGTATTTTGATATTATATTGTGTGCATTTGACTGTTAAAGTGTAATAAGTATTGAAAAACAACTCAATTTAGTACTGAGAGGCGGCTTTATATGTGCACATTTTGGGTGTGAGCATAAAATCTGCGGGAATGAGTCAAATTATGTGCAATACACACAATCCCATGCCGAAATTCAACCCCTGTAACACCAACAATATCCATCCATAGCAAATGAAAGGAATGAGTGAGGGAAGGAGGGTTTGTGTGTCGACTCGGAGAGTCGGAGAGATGAGAGAGAGAGAGAAAGCTGGTATCGTGTATCTATTCTGTAGAAAATGAGTACTGGAAGCGTTTCAGATATTTCAGTATTGATATGTATCGAAAAATCAGTATTTTTGACAACACGGCATTGCACTTAGTTTATTATTTCAGATGTCTTTTTTTTAAAAGACTACAATTGAACAAATGTATATATCATATATAAAATTCAACCCGCCAAAGTGGCTAATAGGAGTGACTGCGTTACACGCCTGTAGCGATATTAGCTCAAAGGGGAAATATTAATAATTATTCATAACTCACTATGATTGTTAATTATGAGATAATTATGAATATTTGAATCAGTTAATCAGATTAACTTGAAGTAGCTACATTAAAATTACGATCAATAACTCAGTTCATCCTGTGAACACTCGGTATTGATTATTAATTAATTCTAAGAGAATGGTATTTTTCATGGCCACAGAAAAATAATTATTTCTTAGTATTTACAGTGCTTTGTAATAAGCATTTACAGAGCTGGTAAACAGATCTGATCATTTAAGAGGCAATCCATTGCAGATAGAGTATCAGAACCAAATATGTATTTTGCAGAAGTTTTATTAAGTAAATCACAAACACCATAGCTAACTAACAAACACAAACATGCATACACGCAAGTCACACATAAACGGGTAAAATGATAAATTATAGGGTGAAACTGGAAGTGGGAAACAGTAGGAGCTATGAAGAAACCAAAATCATCAGTTATAATTATTAGTAATATTTTGTACGATACTTGCATCAGGCCTCTGCCTTTTTGAAGAGCGTCTGGATATATTGCTGCCGTTGGAAGTTTTGAGAATTCAGTCTGATGGTATTGAAATTGCAATCGATGTCTTCTGTGTTGAATGAAGAAGCGATAACAAACTTGCATGGTTAGTTTGAATCTTAGTGGGGAAAGAAGTCTTTTTCTCTCTCATAGATGAGCACATGGCTGGGTCGCAGGCCTTGCAGGCCCACAGGCCTAGGCCTGAAGAGCCTGCAGCAAAGGGGGTCTCCTCAGTCATCCAAAGAAGCAAGGTGCATTGTGCACTGGCTTTTAACCTCTGGTCAAAGTCACACCTCTTAGGGTTGACCTGACCACTGAGAAGGTTGAATTTCCGGGCGACAACATCCCTCCTTTTATGACCGAGCACGATTTAAGTTGTTGAAGAAGAACTATTAAAGATTCTTGTAATACTGATGTGTTGCGCAGGTATCGACATGTCGTATACACAAGCATTTAAATCTTCTCGATACAAACCCATAGACACTAAACATGGCATAATTTAAGTTACATTACATGTATCATAAAACATGAATACAATACTGAGTACAATACAACAAACAGTTATAATGGATGCCATTTCCTATGGATATGCATGTTCATTTATAGAACAGCTTGTCTATAAATGAATGCAGGAAAGTCTGTTTTGAGGTTTGTCTCTTTGTCTCTGCTTTTCCACGTGGCACACACATACTTCGGGGCAATAAAACTCAGGCTGGTCTTCTCGGGGGATGGAGACAGACCCCAGAGTAAGTTTTAAACAATTATTTGTTAAATATTACAAATAATTGTGTCTGATTTGTCTCAGTCGTTACACGCCACTGCTGAAATACACCCGTATTTGGTGGGTTGGTGGGTGTTAACGTCAAGCCCTGGTCAAAGGTATACAGGGTGTAGAGTTTGGGGCTGAGACAACAGCCCTATGGTGTTCCTGTGCAAATTGAGAGCTCAGCAGAGACCCTGCCTCCCATCCTCTCCTTCTGTGCTCTATTAGTGAGAAAGTCCAAAATCCAATTACAGGTGGGAGTTGGGACCCCATCTGTCAGCTTCCCGATTAGCTTTTCTGGCCGGATAGTATTGAAGGCAGAACTATCATCCAGGAAGCGCATCCTTGCATGTGTTCCACTGCAGTCCAGATGTTGTGGTGTGTAGTGGAAATCTATGACCACTGCATCATCCACTGATCTGTTGGGGCGACAGGCAAACTGTAGGGGAACAGCAGAGTCTGGAACCACAGAGTTAATGTATGTACAGTAAGTACCAGTTTCTCTAGGGGGCAGTCGTGAACTAATGGTTAGAGAGTCAGACTGGTAACCCAAGGTTGTGGGTTTGAATCTCAATACAAGTGGGAAATGACAGAGGTGCCCTTGAGCAAAGCACCTAACGCCCAGTTGCTACTCGGGTGCCACAGCAAAAATGGCTGCTCACTGCTCTGGGTGTGTGTGTCCACTACTCACTACTCCTATTGTGTGTGCAGTAACTGGATGGAATAAATGCATAGGACAAATTCTGGGTATGGGTTACCATACTTGGCCTTCACTTTCACTTTTCACTCTAGGTACTTCATGGCAACTGATGTTAGTGCTACTGACCTAAAGTCATTCAGGGTAGATGTGTCTAGTTCCTTAGGGACCGGTATGATAATAGAGAACTTGAATAAGAGACCAGTTAAAGATTTCTGTGTACACCCCTGCCAGTTGTTCAGCGCAGACCTTCAGGACTTTTTGTGTTACATAATCAGGTTCCACTGCCTTGCGGGTGTTTACCTGTTTCAGAACCTTCAAAACCCATCTGTGTGTCACTTGGGAAGCATTGTCCTCTGGGTTGCAGAAAAATTATGCCTGTACTCAGTCTGTCAGTTCTAGTACGGTTGAGTCTGTCAGATAAGGTGGTGTCTCAGGTCTCAGTCCAGTTTGTGTTCCTCCTGTAGTTGGCAAATTATTTTGCAGGTAGTATCTTTCAAGTTTTTGGGAATATGCCACTTTTGCAGTTCTGATGGACTTTCATAACTCATATCGGGCCCGCTTGTACTCCTCTCTGGTCCCCTGACTTGAAAGCTGCCCATCTTTTCTTGATCTTCAAGCATATATCCCCATTAAACCAGGGCTTTTGATTTGGAAAAACATGAACAGTTCTGGAAGGGATGCAGATGGAAGTACACCAGTTGATATAATCACTGACAGTCTCTGTGTAATCATGAATATTATCTGTAGCCTCCTTGAATATATTCATATCTGTATCCTCTAAGCAGCCCTGCAGGTTTACCAGTCCATGTGTTAACGGCTCTAATTGTGACTTGGTTTGTTGTAGGCTTTAACAGGATTGCTACAGTAGGTGGTCAGATTTTCCAAAATGGGGTTTGGGTTTTGATATAAATGCATTTCTGATGTTATTGTAACAATGGTCCAGGGTATTGTTTCCTCTGGTAGGAAAAGTCACAAACTGATAGAGTTTTGGGATGTTTTTCCAGAGATTACAGTGGTTAAAATATCCCAGGATAATGAGAGCAGCATCAGGGATGTTCTCATGCTCCTTGATCATGTTATGCAGTTCATTTAGTGCAGCCTCTTCTGTTCCCTGAGTAAATACACTTTAAAGTTAAATATTCCACCTCCCCAGAACAAAATTAAGAAATAACCTTACTGTCTGTGCACCAGGACTGTTTGACGAAAATGGCTGTTCCTCTGCCGTGGGTTTTTCCACACTCCACAGCATTAAGGTCGACCCTGAAGACCATATAGCCTTCCGGTGTTATGGACTCGTCTGGGGTTTTATATCCTAGCCACATTTGACAAAAACACAGCATGGAGCAATCCTGACTGTATCGCTGCATAGGTATCCAAACGTGCAGTTCATCCATTTCATTTTCCAAAGACTAAACATTTGCAAACAGTATGACCAGGAGCATTAGTCTTCCTCTGCAAACCAAGAGCTCGGCTCCTCCCCAACTTGCGCTTTCCGCATTGGGTTCAGGTTGTCAGGAAAAGCCCCTGCTCAGACCTGACCTGGCGTCGCACCGACATCACGAAATAGATCTAGGAAGGAGTCCAAAATACTGAGGTGAAAAAGCAAATTTTGAGTGCTCTCTCTTAGCTTTATCAGAGTAACCCGATCATACTTAATGTTTGCATTTACGGTTGCCCTAACGTGACGCACAAAAACAAATGACAGTAAATACAACATAAAGTGAAGTGAAGTGAAGTGAAGTGAAGTGACATGTGGCCAAGTATGGTGACCCATACTCAGAATTTGTGCTCTGCATTTAACCCATCCAAGTGCACACACACAGCAGTGAACACACACACACACCGTGAACACACACCCAGCCATTGCTGCGGCGCCCGGGGAGCAGTTGGGGGTACGGTGCCTTGCTCAAGGGTCACACCTCAGTCATGGTATTGAGGGTGGAGAGAGCGCTGGATATTCACTCCCCTCACTGACAATCCCTGCAGGACCTGAGACTCGAACCCATGACCTTTGGGTTACAAGTCCGACTCTCTATCCATTAGGCCACGACTGCCCCCTTTACTTTACTCTGAGAGCTCCACGATGTTGCACATGGGAGCACTACTGTATCTTGCTATTTAATCAAGAATTTCACTTTTTTATTATTGGAAACTTCAGGGAAATGGATTAGATCTAATACCCTTTTCCCCTGACATTTATTTGATTAAGCATTGTAAGGACTCAGATTAAGAAAATCAAAAAATAAATCTCGCTTCAGTAACAATTAGATTCACATGGCAGTGACAAAGTTATCTGACAAAAGCCAAGCCCTTTATTCAAACCTAATGAGAACACCAGCTAAATTAGCATGGCAGTGAGATTAATTACACCAACAGACTAATTCACGCATTCTGCCTAAAGTCTCACTGTTTACATGTGAGTGTTTGCATCTGTCTGCATGATATCTCAATCATCTCTGATTGATCTTAAGCATGTTGTTGAATGTGATGCTGAATGCTGCTAATGCTCAAAGTGTCCCAAAGTGGGTTGAGAGACGAAAACGTAATGGACTCACAAACATTTACAACTAAATTAAGTACTCCCACCATCTCCCATGAAATCACAATGATGAAATTAATGGAGTTGTCACATGGACCTGTCAATCATGTTGTTCTCAGCTGCCCGTTGAAAGGCTTCTCAGACATAACACTGAGTTCTATAGAGGCCTGACAATTATTAATAGTAACAAATCTGTTTAATGTTTAAACAATATAAAAAAATGTTTAAAACCATATAAAAGTGAATTTTACATAATTGGTCCCCTTTAAGGGATTTTAGCCTATTTTGGCTTTGATAATAATGAAATTCTGCCATGCAGATCGAGGCTGCAATTTTAATTTCATTTATACATATACAGTATTTGCCAATCAGAAAGTTTCTCCATACTGAACATCACAAAAGTTCTGAACAGGTTTTAAAAGAGAACAAAATGTTTTCACACTTTGTACCGCAGTGAATATTTCTTAGAGTGGGTATATTTTTGTAAGTCAATATCTGTATAGACACATACCTTAAAGTCTTGTCTACAAAAGGCCTGTAGATATAAAGATATAAATCCCTATCTCCCCTTCCTCGTGAACATTCAAAAGAGTGTTTTGATTGGCATTTGGTCAGCAGTGACTCAGGTACACTGCTCACGAGAGCCCGTGACGGATGTTTGTTCTGAAGCTTTCTCTAAAAGAGCAACAAATACATGAATGTTCTCAGAGCAATGAAGCAAATCAGAGAAGCAAAGTACTACAAACAGTGCAAGTCTAAGGCAGTAGCAATTATAATATTTTAATGAATACCTGCGGGAGTTTTAAAATGGAACGTTTATCTTTGAAGACACAGAATCATGCAGTGTTAAACTCTTACCAGTTCATGTCTAGAGAAATATTAATGCCTTGTGTGAAGAATCATTAGCTTTCTGGTTTATTGTTATGAATGGATGTTTTGCAGTAACAGCTGTAGAATCCAAATGTGCATTATACCGTGTGATTGACTGACAACTTATGTTTTGCATTGAACTTTTCATTGTTAAAGTTTTGGGGAATTATATTTTGAAGAGAATTTGGCCTAGGTGAGTACTGCAAATGATGAAAAATTCATAGCGCTATTCATTTGCATAATGTTGTTTAAGTAATTGTCCAATATAGTATGTACTGGATTACTTATGATAAACTAAAAGTGCTCTTGTAGAATTAATTTCAAATAAAGTTGAATTATGTAATATAAAAAAAAAATAGATTCAAATATATATATTGCATTTATTTTATTATACATGTTTATTTTCATACCTCATTTGCAAAATTCTAAATCTAACAAAAATGCTGTGAGGATTATGCTTAAAGAGGATTGCCTATTTTGCTTTTTGCTCAACTTTCTTTAGTGTGTAATATTGCTGTTTGAGCAATATAAAGGTCTGAAAAGTTCCAAAGCACAAAGGCACTCCAGCAGGAGTTATTCTCAATATCAGTGTTACTGTTTCTGAACTCCCTGAAATGCCTCCATTGTAGACTTGAGTTTTCTTCTAGGAACAAACACGTCACAATACTCCTCATTTAAATAATTCCTGCCCAAGACATACACAAAATAAAGTGGACGAGGCCTGGCTAAGTGTTGTCACCATGTCCAACTTACCTGTCCAATCACAACACACCAATCCAGCCAACCAATCAGAGCACATTGTGCTTTTTGAAAGGAGTGGCTTCATAGAGGCAGGATGTGGGAGAAACTAGTCACGCCTGTTCCCTGAAACCGTAGAAACATGGTCGCATATCCTTAATGAGATCACGCGTAGGTGTAGTAGTAGTAGTAGTAGTAGTAATTTCTTTAAATTAATCTATTCGAGATCTCCATATGTGTATGGTCGTCCGCTGGAAGCTAGTTATTTGAATTTATAAAGTTTTAAATATGGATATTTTTCTTACAAAAATGCATTGCTTTGCTTCAGAAGGCCTTTATTAACCCCCTGGAGTTGTATGGATTACTTTTTTTTTAATGGATGGATGCATTATTTTTGGCTTCAAAATGCAGCCCCCTATTCACAACCATTATAAACCTTAGAGGACTAAGGATTTTTTAAAATATAACTCTGATTGTGTTCATCTGAAAGAAGATAGTCATATACACCTAGGATGGCTTAAGGGTAAGTAAATCATGGGATAATTTTTATTTTTGGATGAACTATCCCTTTAAACCCAAAGTATACTTCACTTTTTACTCGCACAAGGGACAGCGTAAATTTCGTCATCAGAAGAATATCTGCATACTGTACGTGCACCGGCGGATTTTGTAACCACACATACTTGTATGCGCAGGTCGAACATGCACATTTAATTTTTTTTGCAGTATTTAATTTATCCACAAAGTGGCAACCATGCCCAGAGGGCGTCGATTCACAAGGCAGTCGAAGAAAACCTGCATAAACAGAACAGCCCGGAACGCATGCAAGCTACAGCGACAATGCAAAGTTGTGCAAAGAGGTTACAAAGTACCCTCATTTGTACATCCCTAGTACGAAAGAACCCAAAGATGTTTACATGGATTGTAAGTCGTGGCGAGACATTGCACAAAACTGCGCATACGCCGAATGCCTGTGTATGCGTACGAGTCGAATGAAGTATACTTTGCAAGGCTGTGCATTCGACTGTGTGCGTACGTTTGCGTACACGTAAAAAAAAAAAACGAAGTATACCCAGAGCTATAGTTGGCTAACGAGGGTTTCAGAGCGTTACAGACAGCCTAGAAAGAGAGGTGCAATACTGTGAAATATGTGAAAAATAATGTGTTTTTTGAACATTCATGCATAAAAATATATTCCAGTAGACCCCAAAAACAAAATCAAGACTTTGGGAAAAAAAGGGCATAATAGGTCCTTTTTAAAACAAGAAAAACAAAACAAAAAAAAAACGTCAAAGATGATATTAACAGTGAAAGAAATAAGAGAGGTGCACATGAACTGAGACAAGTATTGTTTTTATTCTTCTCAAGCAAAAAAGTTAACAAATTTTACTGAGGCTCATTGAACAAGTTGATAAGTACGTTTCACTTCACCTCCTCACTGGCAAAGGTGAAGCCTCCGACACCTACACATACACTCGCACACACACCAATTCTAGCCCTATGCATGAACGCCTCTTGACACGAGCACCATGTGCCACAGAGGCACAATGACAGCGGCTTTAAGTGCAGAGCTAATTAAAGCACTGAAAATAGAGGAGGTGATGAATGTGCTGTCAAAACCTGCGTGTGCGTGTGTGTACGTGCTCCAGTGAGAGAAAGAGCATATGAAAGGTAGAGGCAGTGTGAGCTGAAGGAGAGAACGAGGCAGCAGAAATGTGAGAATCTCAAGTGTGTTCAAGGAAATCAGTGTGTGTGTGTGTGTGTGTGTGTGTGTGTGTGCATCTGTTGAGGCTTGTAGCAGCAGTGATCAATAGCGGACATCAGGAGCATGACACAGCATTTTTCAGTAATGAGGCAGACATTGTTATCAGTTTAATTAACTAGACTCCTGCTGCAGCTATTCCTGTCCGTCAGCACTAAAGCCCACAGCAGGAACATCCTGATGATGACACAAATTTCATCCTGTTTATGTTTAAACCTATTAAATAAAAGCAAGCTAATAAGATTTGTATGATGCTTCATTGTGGTAATTCAGGAGACTTCAAAGACAGCTTCTAATTTCACTGCAAGCATCATTGTTTTTGTCTGGTTTTCCAGTAAAAATGATCTCAACATTGTTAAAAGAAGATATATTTAGCTAGAGAAGAAACATTGTGTAAGTTATTAGGACTTATTTTCAGAGCAGGAATATTCAACATCACAAATTTTATGATGATATTTTATGATGATACGGAGGCATACGACTGATTTATATCAAGTACACACTACTGTTTAGAAGCGGTCAGTAAACTTTCTTTAAAGAAATTCATATTTTATTCAGCAATGATCCATTAAATTGACTAAAAGTGACAGTAAAGACATTTATAATGTTGCAAAATATTTCTAATTCAAATAAATGCTGTTCTTTTTTAACTTTATATTCATCAAAGAATCCCGAAAAAAAAAAAAATGTATCTTGGTTTTCACAAAAATATTAAGCAGCACAATATTTTCAACATTGATAAGATATTTTTCTTGAGCAAATCAGCATATTAGAATGATTTCTGAAGGATCATGTGACACTGAAGACTACAGCACTGATCATCACAGGAATAAATACCAGTTTCAAATATTTTCAAACAGAAAACAGTGTGTGCATAATTTATCAGTGTATTTTTATTATTTTTCACTACAACTGATGTACTTCAGTAGTCAAGTAAAGTCAAGTAAATCTGCTAAAGACTCTAAAGCAGTGTGTTGTGATTTATTTAAAAGGCTAGACTCATTACTGAGTCGTTAAATGTTACTGCCATATCACAGTTACTGTTTGCCAAGGTCATTTGAAGGAGTCACAAATTGAATTTCCAAATTTGATCTCGAACAGGCTTTTATCACTTCAGCCTTAAAATGATTATATACATTCAGTGTTGTAGATTTGTTTCAGTATTGTCATTCTTATAGGTTAACATTTTAATGCAAGTCTGAACACTACAAAAAGGTACTATAACTATGTTTTTTTTTTTTTTGGACATGGCATCACTATATTAACATGTTTGATTGGACATGTTCTATGGTAATAACATGTTTTTTGGTAAAGAACCTTGCGAGTTTAGTGTTATTACCATCTGATATAACATGTGAAAAAGTAATACACTGGTGATAACATTAGTACAGTGATATCAAAGGATAACACCATGGTATTTTGATCATGGCACTGCATTATTTCCATATTCAAGTAACACAATATTTACATGCTATTCCAAAGTACTTCAAAAGACATTGATATACTGTAAGTCCGAAACCACGGATTGTCTAAAAACTAGGGGAGTGACGATACCCTCATGTCACAATTCGATACATATCATGATACTAAACGTACAATACAATATTATTGCGATACTCCAAGACATATGGTAAAATGTTAACAGAAATTAACTGTTGATTAAAATGCTAAATTTGGTATTACATTGAGGGTGGAAATGAATAGGCTTAGACTTGGTGCTGGTAAACCAATGCACAGGACAATGGTGACACCAGAATAAATATATTCATGATTCTGAATCTGAAAATACAATATAATTTTAGACGAATATGCTTGCACTGTCACTGACTAGATATATTTAAAATAATGTAAGCCACTTTTTACTGGTAACATAAGACATTTGGCATTATCAGGACCCACAAATATTCCCCCAGTGCATTATTATACATTATATTCAACATTATTTATAGTAGTTTAATATAGTACTGACACTAAAACTCTGAAAACTTGAAGTTTTTTCCCTTACACAGTCATTTTCATTTTGGGTGATCTATACACAATACAGTTTGTCACTATTCACGATACATATTGTTGCATTTTTGTATTGCGATACATTGTGACATGATTTATTGTTACACCCCTACTAAAAACTAGTATAATATGGTGTCATATCTGAAAAGCCATGGTATCATCAACCCGATCTCATGAGAAAGCAACATACGAATGAGATCAAATACATTTGTCAAAACATAAAATAATAAATTTTCCTAAGAATGTCACCATGGTGCTTTAATAAAGTATGAATGAATTGATTTAATGATGATCCACACTAAATAAGTTATAGTATTTCAACTATAGGCTTTTTTTGCTTTTCAAATGTATGAGGGTAAAACATTTTGTACTAAAAAGCATCATTGAACCACTGCAAAGTAGAGAGTCCCTCAACAGACCTTGCTCAGTGTGTGTGTGTGCGAAGCATGACAGCTAACTCCCTGTTGTACTGCGAACAGATAGTATTTTTAGTCATTATCACACTTTAAATGGATCTCGTGTGAGACCGTGGAAACACCCACCACCATACTCTGCACAGCTGCGAAAGGCCACAGTCTGCAAGAGACTAAGTGAAAGTTATTTGTGTGCGTTCTCCGTACAGGCCTGATGTTCTTTAATTCAGATCCAGTTAGTTGTTCTTTTAGCTTTCATTTCCTTCCTCCTCAATCAGTGAGTCCCATTTGGAGATAATTGGGGGGCAGGAATCAACTCAGGAAGTATCTGAGGTGGCCGCGTAACACCAGAGTCCCGCATCAATATGCATCAGCGCCGGGTTTACATTATGCATCCTTAATCAAACCTCCACTTCAGGTTCCAAGACCTTTCCTGCTCCCAGAACCGTCATCTAATTATCACACCAGACGGTAGGCTTGAATGCAACGGGCATTTGTAGTTCCCCTCTAATCAAGAAATGATATTCTCCAGAAGCACGATAACAGCATTTATGGGGGTTAATATGATGGTTCACTTCATGTTAATTTCAGTTCACATTGGGTTTGTTGTATGCAACTGTTTATCAGTTTATTTCGATGGATGTGTTAGGATGTGGCAAGTGTGCTGAATATCAATGCGATGTTATGATTGGAAAGAAAGCGTACATGTTATTCTCTTGATGGCTCACAGATTCTTTGAGGTGTGAGCTGTACGAAGTTTGACCTGCCTGGTTTGCCAAAAACTCCCCTATTATAAGATTCACATCTGTCTGATTAATGCAGATAACTTCAGATGTGGTTGGGAACGGCAGAAGTAACTGACTGACTGCATTAATGAAACAGAAGGACAGAGTGTGACCTCTTTATTTATCTCTCTCACTTTCTCACTACAGTATACTGTCCTAGATAATGAATTAGTATGTACAGTATGTGTGTATATGTGTGTATATATATATATATATATATATATATATATATATATATATATGTACAGTGTTGTGTACCTAAGTGCCCTACATTATGCTGTATAAGCTGGATAGAGTGCCTGCTGAAAAAACGTTTAAATCAAGGTGGCTAGTTAGTCACTTTGATGGTTATCAAGGGGTCCTGGGCACTTGACCAGCTCAACACTTGCCTGCGAGACCTAAGACCAGCAAACCCTCTTAGACTGGTTTAATGTCAGTGTAAATATCCATTTACAACCCTTTTTTTTTCTGTGGTGTAACACATTTCAGAGTTAACAGAGTCATTCAATGAGAAAAAATGTAGGGCACAAAGTGATCCATCAGGTATTGATTGGATGTTGAAAAATGAGCGTTACATACCAGAATGGAGCCAGACCAAATGTGAGTTTGCTGAAATGATAGTGGGTTATTGGATAGTGATGTTCATCCTGAAATTACTATTCTGTTCTGCTTTATTTTATTTTATTTTATTTTATTTTACTTTATTTTATTACTATTTCTAATGTTTTTGAAAGAAGTCTCTTATGCTCATCGAGCTTGCATTTATTTGAACAAAAGTACAGAAAAAACACTAATATTGTGAAACATTATTAAAATAATGGTTTTCTATTTTAATGCACTTATTTCTGTGATGCAATGCTGAATTTTCATGACCATTTCTCCAGTCTTCAGTGTCACATGATCCTTCAGAAATCATTCTAATATAATGATTTATTATCAATGTTGGAATGTTGTGTGTGTATATATATATAATATAATATATAATATAATATAATATAATATAATATAATATAATATAATATAATATAATATAATATAATATATATTTGCTCAAATTCCTCAAGAAGTTAATTCTGGTTTTGATAGAAAGGTGCCCGTGCCCATTCTGACCAGTCAGGGTGCCCATGCTGACAACTGTCCACCACCAAAAGCGTCAACAGTGGGCAAGTGAGCATCAGAACTGGACCACGGAGCAATGGAAGAAGGTGGCCCGGTCTGATGAATCACATTTTCTTTTACATCACGTGGATGGCCGGGTGCGTGTGCGTCACTTACCTGGGGAACACATGGCACCAGGATGCACTATGGGAAGAAGGCAAGCTGGCGGAGGCAGTGTGATGCTTTGGGCAATGTTCTGCTGGGAAACCTTGGGTCCTGCCATCCATGTGGATGTTACTTTGACACGTACCACCTACCTAAGCATTGTTGCAGACCATGTACACCCTTTCATGGAAACGGTATTCCCTGGTGGCTGTGGCCTCTTTCAGCAGGATAATGCTCCTGCCGCAAAGCAAAAATGGTTCAGGAGTGGTTTGAGGAGCAGAACGAGTTTGAGGTGTTGATTTGGCCTCCAAATTCCCCAGATCTCAATCCAATCGAGCATCTGTGGGATGTGCTGAACACACAAGTCCGATCCATGGAGGCACCACCTCACAACTTACAGGACTTAAAGGATCTGCTGCTAATATCTTGGTGCAGATACCACAGCACACCTTCAGGGGTCTAGTGGAGTCCATGCCTCGATGGGTCAGGGCTGTTTGGGGGACCAACACAATATTAGGAAGCTAATATTATGTTATGCCTGATCGGTGTATATATACTGTATACATAACCCTTATGCTCTTTGGGTTCTCTCTGATTTATGATTTACATGAGATTTACAAAATCATCTTGCATTTGGATGAAATTAATTAATATAAATTATTTTGATTTCAGCCCCAATGAAATTGAGTCTTTTAATACAGTCACTGAAAATGCTTCAATCAGAAAAGAAGTATACTGTATGAATTGCAGTTTTCATATGTTCCGGAGAAAGTGAGTGTCATGTCATTGATTACATTTTTATTAAAGATTACAAAGACAAACAATTTTGCACCAAAGAATCATTTACAGTAAAACCCAGAAACATGCTTTGAGAAAATAAATAAGGTCAAATTTGATTTGATGAATCTGCTCTTGTTTATACATGCAACAGCCGAGGTGGAGTGTTCCTTTGTGTGTCTGTTTCCACACAGAGCATTTTTGCATGTCAATTCTTGATGAAGTTTTTAAGCGTGCACCATGCTGACACCGTCTAACATCTGTGTTTTTAAGGTTGTAGATGCCATCGTGTTTGAATGCCTCCACTACACTGTCTATTCTTTCAGCCTGCGGCGAGGCAGCATGTCTCTGCTTTTGGCATTGTGTGAACAACCCTCCTCCCAGAGCGCTCCACGTTTTTTTCTCGCTTTGTCTCTCCTTCTGCTTCCCTCTTTTCTCCTCTATATCTTTCCACCTCTATTCTTGAACGCCTCGGGAAGCCACTTCGCATTTTGTGGAATGGATACGTGTTTGTGTTCATTTGATTTGAGGAAGAAATTGCCTACATTTCTCATTCTCATATTTCATTTGTACAATAATTGACTGTTTTTGTCCCCATGCAAATATGTGGCGTATTGAATGTGTTTGTTTTGAGAGCTTAGAGCAGCTGAACACACACACACACACACACACACACACAAAACCATTACCGAGCGCACAGAAGTGGCTCTGTCGTTCAGATGTGCTGTTGTACTTATTGACCTGCTAACTGTGATTTGCGTGCTCTTCTTCCATTGACACAAAGTGATCATCTGCATTGCACTGCGGGCAGAAAAGGTTGATCTATTCTGTCATTACTGCATTAGTATCCTCTCGCTTCTTCCCCAACAGTCTGTTCCTTCAAATTATGTTCTATTTTTCGTTTTCTACCCTGGTTCTCAAGAACCGATCTTCTCTTTTATCTTTATCTCCTGTTATGTACTGCTGTGCCATTCTCTCTTAGGATAAATCATTTTTGAAGAAATGCAATATGACAAAGCATGAGATCATTTAGTCAAACTACTGTAAATGTAAATAAGCTGTCCATCAGTGGTTGGCACATTATTGAGCTCATTACATCAGCACAACTGCATATGTAATCCAATTCTAAGGCTAAGTCATTTGATAAATATATCTGTTCTTCTATATCATGTTAGTCTCAAACTGTGGCATGGATGTGTCATATGAGGCTTTTTACTGACTGTCGGATGTTTATTGCACGTAAAAATAGCCAAAGCTTATCCAATCTTATTGGCTGATTTAACAATATTATCAGTGAGTTTGGGCACTTTTTTTTGGTAATGCTTTACAATAACGTTCAATTCGTTATATTAGTTAGGGTCACTGTAAACCCTAACGCTTAAAATAATTAATTGGTTTGAGTAGGATGAACTTAAATTAAACAAATTAGTTCCATCAAATAAACTTTTATGAGTATTTAGCACTTTCTTTTTCTTTCAAGTTCACAGAACTGATATATTTTAAGTAAACTGAACTGTTTCATTGTTTTGAGTTTTATGAATTTATATCTTTTAATTTAGACAAACTTAAGTTTAACTGGGATTTCTATATTCCAGCATGCTTTGCCCATGGCACTCGAAAGGGAAGTAAATGCTAAAATTATGTGTCATATGTTTTTGTGTGTGTGTTTGCAAGATTAATGTTTCAGTGGGAGATTTAGTAATGTTTTGTTAGGCTGTTTTGTTGGAATCTGACAAAAAATGAGTTACACCTGTTTGAAGTTGATAGAGTCAGCAAAGTCGATTTTGAGAAAACAAAATCACCTAGCAACCATACCTTAAAATCCCTGTTAATAACACCTAATTTGGCACATACCTTGTCAAAACCAAATATCTATAGGAAAATATATATATTCATTTTTTTTTTTTTTTTCAATATTTTACTTCAATATTTTGTAGTACTGTAATTCTGTTTATATGTCTATGCCTATATCAGGATCGCACGCTGTCTGAGGTGTCTTTGTGCGCACGCTTCGGATCTGTCAGTCAACGCGAGAAAGATCGTTTTGTTTACATCAGCATGAGTTTGATAATCACATTTCATTGGTTCAGATTCATGCCATGAAAAATTTATGAATATTCACAAAGTTGGAATGCTACGCTTTAAGACGTACCAAACTTGGGCTAATGAGGAAGTTGCTGAGGGGAAGCGCAAGTGGTGAAATACAACTTTTTTTTTTTTTTTTTTGGACAAAGGAAAGGTACTCCTCTCAGAAAACATACAAATAAAGATACTTTTAGATGTTTAATTGCTTGAAGCATGTGGATTGCTAGATGAGGGCTTAATGAATTAATTTGTGTGAAAACACAACATTTTTCACCTCAAAACTACCAAAATCTAAATTTTTGACTTGTTTTGTCTGTAGCTGATAATGAGCCCATGCGCTTTCAGACTCATTTTGACAGCACAGGTCACAGCCTGTGGACAGCACTTTGTCTTTAATAACATGATATTTTGGCCAAATGACAGAAAAAACTGTAGGCCCATATAGCTACAGTAAACTTTTTAAACCATAAGTTGATGAAAACGCAATGCGATGCACTTATGGCCTCAGATACGGCCTTTCTAATGATGGATAAAACATGTAGTATGTCTGAATTTTTCTGAAAATAACTGGTAAAAAACCTTGCAATTCCATTTGAGCTTGATTTTTGTATAAATTTTAATAATATAATGGCACATGCAAGTGTCTCAACATATATAAAGCCACTATCAACTTTAGTAATGTGTTTTTTATTCATTTTTATTTTATTTTTTATTATTTTTTCCATTTCCTGAAAGGTTGCACTTTTGAAGATAAAAGGTTTCTAGTTTCTGGAACTTTTAGGAACTTAACTCAAGTGATCAAACCTAACTTAAATTTGATGTGTAAAAATAACTTGATTTTTTTATGTAAAATGTTAGCTGACAATAACACTCACTAGCAAACTAAATATAACATTTCTTTACACATATGATGTTAGGTGTTGGCAGCCATACTTGTTACGTCCATAGGACTCCTATAGTAATTATTATTTTTTTTTTTTTATTAAAGCAACTTGAATTCCTGTTAGTACTAGGTGCTCGACACTTTACTAAACTCTTTCCTCATTTACATTTCACTAAACTCTTCACTTAACTAAAATCATTCATGTCTGAATGGATTAAGAACATTTGGTTGAACATGATGAAATTTAGGTTTGGAGAATGGATGGTTGGTTGGATGGATGGATGATGAAATTGAGTTGTGAGAACATCTTGAAAGAAGATGGGATTCCAGCAACCAGCATCCAGTCCTGAAAAACATGAACTATTCAATCAGAAGTTTTATACTGTGAGAAGACTGAGGAAAATCTCAGTGTTTTGTAATTAGGCCTGGTAATGAACAGTCTTCATTAAATTTTAACCATGGAGGAAAACTGAATGAATTGTACAAACATCCATCCACTCTCTCTCTCTCTCTCTCTCTCTCTCTCTCTCTCTCTCTCTCTCTCTCTCTCTCTCTCTCTCTCTCACACTCACACTCACACTCACACACACACACACACACACACACACACACAAACTAAGGCAAAAACTAGCTTTATTAGTCTATTAGCGTCTTCATGGAGCTCTCCAAATTAAAATCTAATTTAAGGGGCTTTTAAATTAAATAGTACATTTTTTTCCCACTGTCCTCTTCGTCGTAGAAAGCTTCCATTCCATTAGGTATCTAATTTTTACCTGTCAGAAATAGAGGTATATAATCTTCCCCGAGGAGAGCTGTTGCATGGCCCTGTAATTAGGCTGGGAGTGTTGGGATGTGTTTTCAGAGTATGTGTGCGCGTCTGTGTGTCAGCGAGAGAACGAAACTGCAGTCACAATCATCTTTTACTTCATAATTGCTGTCCTCATCTTTTAATGCATCTCTATGCAGTATAGACTCATATTCTTTTATCTATATTTAGCCTGAGGTAAGTCATTTTAAACTCATTTAAGTTTAGCTAATGTCATGTAATGTTGCTATATCTCAGAACATATAATATCCCACAACTCTTTGGCCTCCAATGATTAGCATTGCATACGAAAACATATGTGCAGGGTTGCTATGGAAGCAAAAGGAGTGTTATTGCACAATATTTGTTGATGTACCGTTAACTGCTTCGTATTCAGGGTTTTGTCGCTTCTTAATGTCTTATAGCCATTCATAGAAATAATCCTTCCCTATACTATAATACACAGAGGCAATGAAATAATGCCTTTTGAGGTGAAATTGACTTACACCGTGTGCTAACCATGCGTAACCTGACAAGATTCTCAACAAGCAATTTGTCTGTCTATATCATACATGAAAATGGAGCGTGAATTTTTTTCATCAGTCAATCACAAAACAGCCAATTAGAGCAGTTCTCTCACACCGCAACTGAAAAGTGTCAAAATAAGAACACATCTCTTGGATTTCACAAACTCTCGGATACTTTCAAAGATTGCATTTATATATTTTTTTACTTTATTTATTTATTTATTTATCATTTTTCTTGTGAAATTGGAGGGATTTGTGACTCAATATCCAACTGTAAGCTTTCTCAATCAGTGTCCACTCATCCTTGTTTGCTGATTAATGCACAACACCGAAGAAATACAATCCAAGCAACCGACAAAATGCCATCTCATCTGTCTAGGCAACAGTGTTTGAGAAGTTCTTAAAATTAGATATAAATAAATCTCTGTATCAGGATATTGGAAACTTTTGACCCTCTAGACTTTTGTTTCATTTTTTTTTTTCCCAGAAAGAAATTAACATTTTCACCACAATCAACATTTATCAAATTTTGTATTGTGTTTAAAGGCACACTATGTAATTTTCTCCTCTAGAGGTTGCTCATTCAAAACAGACGTAGCTTGATGATGTCTTGATTTCGTGGAATCACGAGAGGTGTCGTCTTCACGTCTACAGCCGGTGGAAAAGAATCCGAAAGGACTCGGCAGAAATCATATTTATGGATGAGCTAATTTATCAAAGATTTATTAGCATTACTGTATTATGAAGCAGGGTGTGGCTGAAAGCTGTTGGAGCAGAACGAGGCCACTCATTCGTCCAATAAAACGCATAATATATTAAAGCGACTTTGGTGTTTCCATGGTTTCTACAAAATAGGAAATCGAGGGTATGATGTCATTGATAGGTGACGCACGGACACGGTCCATGTCCTAGATAAAATTGCTTATTTCTCTGGATTCTTGAACATTCTTGGAAACATTTGGGATAATGTAAGTACACTAGTGGTTTTTGGACATTTTAACACTCTGGGGTCGGCGGTCATGCCGGCCTGATCACCGCGTTTTTTTTCTAACCAGTGTGAAAGAGACTCAAAATACTCTGTCAATGTTGCACATACAATTAAGAGTTATACACCATTTTAATCTGTGGAATATCTTCTTTTATTTGTGTACACTCAGAGTAAAAACAAAATGTTGTGCTTTTTGTAAAATAAAGAAAGCAAACATGATGCGTGATCTCTCGTCTCCCTCTGAACAAAGTCCAATCTGATAGTTCTCAGAAAATGAACTGTAACTTAGTGAATACTAATCACAAAAAAATTAGACTTATGTCTAAAAAAACGTTGAAATGTCAGGTTTTAAATCGTGCAAGTCTATGGAAAACAAATATTCTGTGTTTATGTAATCTGTATGAAAAGAGAGCCATGTCAGAAGTCTGTGATTCAGCTCATTATCCGCTAATGTGGCCACGCCCACGGAGGGAGCGCTATTCAGACGCAAATTCTGAGTCAATACATGCATTCATCGTCTCAATCGTGTATTTATTGTCTTGAAAAGTGTTTTGAATAGCCATAGTTAGCGATCTCTGGCCTCTGTTAGTTCGGTTAGTTCCTGGATTGCCTATTCTTCTTTAGTGCTCAGGCATTTGTGGACAAAAGGGGCAGAGCGCCCTCCGACTGCAAGAATGAATTGAAAACACAGTATCCAGCTCTTATAGTAATGACAATAAATCCTGAATATTACTCCTCTGTATAGAAAATTGACAAACATATGAGAATCCATCAATATTTCTCCAAATGTGCATGCTTTTAAGCTAAAAGCCTATATGAAATGCCATAGAGGTAACATAATTGTTCAGACACTTTGCATCACAGAAATACATGATATTTTAAAGTATATAATAGAATAACATTATTTTAAATTGTAATAATATTTCACAGTGTTGCTGTTTTTTCTGTATGTTTGATATACACCATGAGCTTGAGACATGATCAATGTCTCACAGGTTTTTTCACAGCTTACCTGACTGAAAGAGCTCATTATTATGCAAGTCATTTCAGGTCATTATTATGTGATTCTTTTGTCTTCTCAGGTGAGAATCACCCATTATTCATGATGATTCACGCCTCCACGCATACTGTGTTTCTTGACCAAAGATGTTTTAGAAAATTTAAATCTCTCTATTGTTTTATATGAAGAAGCAGGCAGCATAATTTTTACCTCATTTTGAAGCAAAAACTCTAGTCTACAACCTCCAATAACCAGAAGTCTTGTGAACAAAGATTTAATATATATTTTTTGGCTTTATTTCAGTGACTTAAGTTTTTTGTTTTTTTAATAACCACGCATAAACGTTATTCCTTCAAAAACACAAACATGTACATACATGTTCCTCACATATTATTGTAGCCTAGTTTGTGCTGAATACAGTGTAATGACACTTTTCCTATTAATATGTTTATGAACAACTGAAAAAAGCACAAATGTCAGGGCATGTCAAAACTTCTCCAGGGCCCCAAAAATCCTCAGACCCCTGAGGGTTAATTAAAAAATCTTACATATTGTGCCTTAAATAGCTTTCTGGGGTAGAAATGACTAGCAACAACTAGTTGATTTCTTCAGTGATGCATCATACTATGGTAGTTAAGAAGCGAGTTACGCTGTTGTACAGGAAACGCACCCCAGAGCAGCTTTCCATGTGTCTCACGTCATCTTTCATCAGCCTTCACCTGGTAATTTCCTCTGATTTCACAAAAACACAATTCAAACTTTCATTCTAGGCTCAGGAAATGCCACACTGTGTAATTTTTTTCTTCGCCCTTGAAATTGGTTGCCCTTGATTGTCTCTGTCCATTTCCCTCCTCTTCGACGCAGAAATGGAACTGCCCGCAGATTACGTTGTTTAATTGAATTTGCCTGCGTTTGGTTCGTCGTAGTGAGAAAGAGGGATATTTCTCAGAGCCCCACGCTGACCTTCAGGCACACTGTGATTACATTATGTTCTCATTAGCAGGGTGCACTGACTCAGTGGATGGCACTCTGCCTCCCAATGAGTGAGGCTGCTCTCCATCAGGTCCTCTTTGACCTTCAGTGCACTGCTTTATCATACTCTTCTCAATACTAATTACTCACTTTAATCGCTAATGAATTATTGAATAATCTATTATGGGCATGTGCGATAGGCTCATGAATATGGCATTTGTTGATTTAATTGGACTGTCGTTGTTTTGGCTCTCACTCTCGAAATGACTGACAAACTCCACTTTGTAGCCTCACTGAAAGTGAGTGTGACTTTAAAGGGGACGTTCTTTGTGAACAGAATGAGAATTTCACTTGAAGAAATACAGTTACATTTACATTTTAACTTCTGTTTTAGTATTTGTATTGTATTGTGTATATTATATTTCCCTTTAGCTTTATTTTTTTTTTTTAAGGGTTACAATTTAATTTGATTGTAAACTTTAGACATTCTACTAACTGTAGGTAACTTTGCAACTGACAACTAACAGAGTAATAGTAGACTGTTAGGTTAGGGTTAGGTGTTAGGATTTGGGTTAGCAAAATAAGTTGCCCCTTTTACAAGATGTAATATAAGTCTCTGGTGTCCCCAGAATGTGTCTGTGAAGTTTCAGCTCAAAATCCCCCACAGATCATTTATTATAGCTTGTCAAATTTGCCCCTATTTGGGTGTGAGCAAAAACACTCAGTTTTTGTATGTGTCTCTTTAAATGTAAATGAGCTGCTGCTCCCAGCCCCCTTTCCAGAAGAGGGCGGAGCTTTAACAGCTCGCGCTTCGGTCGCTCAAAAACAACAAAGCTGGAGAGTCTCACGCAGCCAAAATGACAAAGGTGTTTAGCCTTACATTGTTCAAACTGGAGTCGACACTGAAGTAGAAGAAGTTACAACTTTTAGAATGAAACTGGACATTTCTGAATGGTTAGTGGATAAATTTATGTACAGTAGTTGCTGTGGAGTTGATTCAACTCATCCACTAGCATGTGCCGTCATGTTAATCTTTTGTGTAAATCCAGTGTTGAATTGACCCTCGTTTGTGAAGCAGTCCGGCGTAAAATAAGGGTGTGGCAACAACACTCTACTACAACAACTCTTCCTCTTCTCTAAAGCAGCCCAACATGGCCACGCCCCCTTTGTTGTGTGTTCTCGTTCATGGTTTATGTAAATTTTAGGGTTAGTGATGTCACCAACCTGGGAAGAAGCTTGTTGTAGTCCCTACCAGCCATGTGTTGTAGTCCTTAAAAAGTGATTTCTCTAAAAGAAAATATCTCCCTTTGCATTGAACTTTGAGCGTCGTAACTTTGCAGATGTTGTTTATGCTCAAACAGCAACATTACACACTAACTAAAGTTAAAAAAGTGAAATCACAATCAAGGACCCTTTTAAACAAAAGTAAGAAATGTTGCTTTGGCAGCTAACTGTAATTAAAGTATTTTTTATCTAATATTTATATTTATTTCAGCTTTATTTCTTTTAACAACAATTTTTAATAGTTTGTTACAACTGTATAAAATAATATAATAGAGAGGATTTTACAGTGTTACAAATAAAACCAAATGTAATTAATTTACTGTGCATAATTAAAATGGTAAAATCGCATGGAAATGAGTGTAATCTGCGCATTGTCAATGGCGTCTTTCATGCGATGAGTTTGCAGTTGAAGTTTCCTTTATTTAAATGCCCCCTGACAAGGCCGGAGAAAATGAAATCAGAGCACCTCCTCCCCGTACCGACTCAAATTAGAGCGCTGCCTTCCTATCATAACTAATGCAATCAGAGACAAAAGATTATGCTGCGTTTGAAGTAATGCAGGAGAGACAGAGAGAAAGAGAGAGAAGGAACCAGAAGGGGGAAACAGGAAGGGAGGGGGTTTGGGGATTAAGCTGTGGAAAAATTTGTTATTAAGAGAAAAGGTCACCGAATGCTATTACCCACAACCTGATTAGCAAAAGGGCCTTAGGCCAATGCATCAATGCCTTCTTCCCAAAAGCCCCTCGGTTGCGCAAACGCACATACGAGCATTGCGAAGACAAAAACTCTGACAAAGAGGGAGTTGCATAGTCAGTTGTGATTTGGTATTTCAATGTGTCGTTCTCGACAGTCTTTTACAGATCAATTACCGCAGTGTCAGCCATGTGGCGGTCTGGGGGCTGGGGGCTACATTAGCCGTATCTGACACAAAGAGAAGCAGACAATTCCACTGCAGAACCAAACCATTCCCAGCATGCTCTCTGGCCAACATGGGCCACTGCCATTCACTCCCTCAAGCCAGTCGTACTGACAGACCACACAAACGTGCTAGTGTAGATTAAGACTACAAGCTGCTAATTTACTCTGACACTGCTCGATCCCTTTAAACTGTGAAAGACCAGTGGAGACACACTGGTGCTAATAGAGTACGCTGCAAGGAGATTCCAGCACAGCCGATGTCTCCCGAGATCAGTTTGTTTGTCATCCTAATGAAAAGGCAATATTAATATTGAAGTCTTTATCCCCTGGAAACTCTGTCAGATATTTTTATAACATGGAGAAGATTCTGATGAAGCCCCCGTTGGCTGCTTTTTTTCTCTGTTAAAAGGGTGAAAAGGGGTGAATGATGTGATGCTTCTATGGTTCAAATATTAGGGCTGAACGATAACAGTTAAACTGATAATCATGATTATTTTTCTCAAAAATTGTATTTGAATAAGTAATAGTCCTTTTGGTTGCACATGGACTTCATTTAACCAACTATTACAGCTTTATCCATATATTACAATTCTATTGATCAGAGTAAATTGCTTACCATTAATACAGCTTCTGGTAATGCATGGTTTTGGTGAGTGCTTGTCTTCACATTAGATATTAAAGCCGTTCAGTTGCAAATGAAACAAACCACAGATTCGGATCACTCAACAAATGCAAATTCATACAGACAGACCGCAAAGAATGATATTCATTGTCTTTTTGAATATTTTGGTTGCACACAAAAAGTATTCTCATCACTTCATAAAATTAAGGTTGAACCACTGTAGTCACATGGACTTTTTTTTTTAAAAAATATCTTTACTACCTTTCTGGGCCTTAAAAGTAATAATTACCTTGCTGTCTATGGGGGATCAGAAAGTTCTCTGATTTCATCAAAAATCTCTTAATTTGCATTCCGAAGATGAACAAAGTTCTTACAGGTTTGGAACAACATGAGAGTGAGTAATTAATGACAGAATTTTCATTTTTCTTGTTTGTGTGAACTAACCCTTTAAAGCCAACTTAAACTCTGAAAGAATGAAATTTTTCTTAGTTTGGTCAGAATAGATGTTCTGGGTATTTGCTAAAGTGTTGCTAGGTGTTTGCTAGGATATTCTGGGAGGTTGCTAGGCTCTTGCTATGCAGTTGCTGGGGTGTTGCTACAGCATATGGTTGCTACGGTGATCTGGCTGACCCTCCATAATGTCAATTATATTGTTTATCACTGTAATTGTTTTGAAGTCACCACAATGGTTATCAGTGTTCCATTTGCTTGGATCTTGGGACCTTGTTTATTCATATTGAAATGTCTGATCTAGCCAAGTCAGAGGTGTCACAAATGAAAACATTTAATAAAACGATGACCAGCTAGAATATAAAATAAGTTAATTGGCTGGTTTTAAGTTAGTCAAACTATTAGCATAAATGAATAAGAAGATTGTGTTTTAGTCTTAGATTTATCAATAACCTTTTCAAATTCATGACTGTACATGGTTCTCTCACAATAGTGAAGCAACTGCTGAGATTAATCTTTGAAAGATGACATCATCTTGCAACACAAGATTTTTTTTCTTGCATCACCTAATGATGCACAGACCTGACATACTGTACAAAACACAAGAATGACACTCAACAAATAATAATAATAAAAAAAAGAAACTCATAAAGATACTCAAAAAAGATAAACTGAAATAAACCAACAACACAAACAGATAAAAGTGAAGCACAAGTAAGTTCAGCAGCACAGATAAAAAACTCTACAGCATAATCTTTTTATGCTGCATTACATGCTGGGTACCTTCATAGTACACTGTAGAAATACAGATTGAAATTGTTTACAGTAATTTTTGTTTTGTAATACTGTAAACTAATATTGTTTTTTTTACAGTACAATTGTAAAAACTTGCCAGTGAAGTGCTGTAGATTTTACAAGAAATGTCCTAGAGTGCAGAGATAAAAATACTGTGAAATTACTGTGAAAGTAATGCAGTTATTAACCTAGAATATACTATAATTTTACAGTAAAATGTTTTAACAGTGTAAAGATACAAGCTCAGAGACATTTAATTTAATGTAATAATTTAATATTTTGAAATAGCTTTATTTTTATTTTCAGTTGTTTTAATTTTTAAGTTATTTTATTCGTCTTTTGTCATTTTTAAATAGTTTTTCATATTTCTGTTTAGCTTTAATTTATATATATTTTTAAGATTTAGTGCTTCACCTTAGACTTATTCTCAATTCATTTTTGTTTATTTTTTTAAGCTTTACATATAATATTTATATTTATTTCATATTTATTTTAAATGGGTTTTTATTGTTTTATTTAGCAATAACATCACCTGGGTACAACTGTATGTAAAATGTCATGTGGTGCGTCTTCCTGAAAACAAAAAGTTTTTTTTTTTCTTCTTTATTAGAATGTTTTTTTGGGAGAAAAAAAAAAAAAAAAAAACAGATGTGTAACCTTACATGTATTGAATGCATAAGAAAAATACATTATTGATGGTTACACCTATTGACATTTTGTTCTTCATTTTATTTTTCAGAACCACAAACATGAATGTGTACTTTTGTGTACAATAAGAGTTTTTAAAATAGTTTTTCTATTCTTTATCATGAACACTCGTATTTGCGAGAGCAGAGTAGAGTTGATTTTCTCCATTGACTAATAATAGCGCAGTTAAATGCTTTGATTTGTTTTAATGTTTCTGACTGTTTTTTTTTTTATCCTGGGAACAGGTAGACTGCTCAACATTTATGCATTTGAACCGTTCTCCTCCTCTCTCCATCAATATCTCCATCAATATCTCTCCTTCAATCCCATTGCCCCCCTTCTATGTGAAACAGATGTGAATCCTGACCCAGTTCTATCTCTCCTGCTTCTCTCAGGCATCCATTGAATCCACAGACAGACAGACAGACAGACAGACAGAAGTTATAAAACTTTTATTCCAACTGCAAGCAGGGAGAACAAACAGCAAGAACAAAGCTAAGCCACAAAAGGGAATAATAGACAAAGAAGAGACTGCGTGAGAGAAAAGACAGCATGCTCCTTTACGACTGACTGATGTGCTGTCCAACTGAGCCTTTCAGTCTTTTGCCTCTGTATAGATTTGTCGCCAGCCTTTTGCTGCTACTGGTGGAGACAGACACCGAAAGACCGAAAAGACCGTCCTGTTTTCAATGCTGGATACACATCGTCAATACCTCAATACAGGTTCCTGTGAGTCGAAAGGCAAAGATCGTTTCTGCTTTTGTTCTTTTAAGCTAGCGGTAATGAAGTGGTAAATTAAAGCGGATATGTCACACTCTGACACAAAACTCATTTTCAGATGATGTAGGGCTGAAGTGTTTTACATTGAAAATGTCTGTCAGATTCATAGCCTGGTTAGCACACATACTCATTAAGCACTTTGTCTATTTGAGGGAACAGCAGTGATTCTGGCACAGTTGACGTCCTATAGGCAAGACTAGATGAAGCGACTTAGTAATAGTAAGTTTGTCCATTGGTGTGGTAAAGCTTTTGCATAGGGCATTTGAGTTCAGATCCCGACCTGATATTTTTTTTTTTTTTCAAAATAACCAAGCATACATGACCATGCATTTTTGTATGGAAAAGAGCTGTGACATTTTGATAATGGCTCCATTTGTTCCACAGGTAAAAATGTCATATGAGATTCAAATGACATGAAAGCGCATGATGACAGAAGCAACTGCAAATGATCTGTGGAAAGTGTGTTCAGTGGGAACAGACAAATTTAGACCTGTTGAATGGGTGATTTAATAGGCTGTGGTGCTCAAGTGGGAAATGTGAATTTGAATCTGGCTTGCAACATTCCCCAACATTCAGCAGTATTGCAATTTTAAGTGAATGCATCATAGTTTTTGACAAGATATAAAGTCACTCAAAATAATTTGAATAGTTCACTCAAAAATGTGCCCCCCCCCCAAAACAAAACAAAAAAAACCACAGCAAAAACTCCAACTTCAACATTTACTCACCTTCATGTCTTACGAAACCTGTATGACTTCATTTCTTCTGCAGAACACAAAATGAGATATTTTGAAGAATGTCTTTAGTCTCAACTTTTGTTTATTCACTAAAGGTCAAGAGGTCAAAAGTTGTGTTAGACACTATTAAGTTTTTGGGTGATCTGTCCCTTTCAAGACAGCTATTATAATCAGGTTTGTTACAGTAGAACAATTGATGGTAATGTGACAGATATTTCAAGTGAGTTGGGATTGAGTTAGTAAATTATTTTAGAAAGGTTAAAACGTGTTTGTAATGACTGTAATCCACGGTAGAGACTTTAAACATTCAAGCACAAAGCCTGTGTGTGTGTGTGTGTGTGTGTGTGTGTGTGTGTGTGTGTGTGTGTTTGTGCGCGCGCAAGCGCTTTAAGAGTCTTCCCTCTGGATTTGATGTGATGAAGTAGCACATTGAGGACACTGATATTAGAGAAGAAATCCTAGGATGCACAAAAAAGCATTTATCTTATGAAATGAGAAATTTATTTGAAGCCTTTTTTGCTCATTTTTCTAAGGAGGTCTCTAGGGAAATAACAATTTTTAATGAGCCATGTTTAGATTTGTGAGGAGGGAAAAAAGTTTACGCGTCATAAAAATAGACCCTTTTTTTCTTAAAGACTTTTTTTGTCTCACAACAGATTTAAACTGTACCATGCTGTGAAAAGAAAATGATACAGAGCAAAAGACAGACCAAATGGTATACTGACTTGTACCAGGGGAAGATGTCTTATATTTCTGTCCTTTTTTGATTTTCAGTATAACTTTTCAGTATCACTTGCATTTTCTTTTTATTAAAAGATATTCAGAAAATTAAAGTGTCTTTCCAAACACATTTATTCTGAGATTCATTTTCAGATTTTATTTCAATGCAGAGTTGAGGAATAACTAAAAGTAGCAAAGCTGCTCTGTTATCTTCAGTAGCACATCAGTAGTGCAGCTGTTTTCATAATAGTGTACAGCAGCTGTGGCTTTTCCAGTGACAGACTTCTTTTTCCAAAAAGTAGGGACTTTTTTCCAAAAAATGGCTACATCACTGTATTTTTTGCTGAGGGAAATAATCATATGTACAGTAGTGCTGGAAAGTCTGATTCATTTCAGTAAATCTGTTCATTAAAAAAAAAAAATAGTATTTAATGTACATTTATCTGTTCAAGTTTAATAACGATTCATTCATTCACAAAACCCTCATTGTTTTTGCACCAGAGAAATTCTGTTTAAATTTTAAAAAGTTATATAATCTGATAAGTTACACCTTTTCCCCCTTTTCCACCTTTTATTAGTAGACTGTCTGCTTAATATCTAACACTTTATTTTGATGCTCCCCAACAGACATTCTACTGACTATAAGTAACGCTGCAAGTGCAACTTATTCTACTAACCCTAACCTAACAGTCTAGTAATGCTCTAATTACATGTTGACATGTAGTTGCAAATTAATGAGTTGGCATGTATCACAAAGTTACTTACACTTAGAATGCAAAAAGTGGAATATCAAAATTAAGTGTAACCACAGATTTTGCCATATATGTTGGAAAGAGATACAAAGTGTGGAAATTGCTAACTGTGCTAATTCTGATCAGTGTGAGAACTTTTAAATAGTTTTGTTCATAGGTCTTTTGTCCTGGTTAGTGCCATGTCTTTTGTTTTTTTGCAGCTCTCGTGATAGTTCTCAGATGTGTCAGGTAATTATGCCTACCATCGAGTACACCTGGGAACCTTGTACTGTACCTCAAAATCTGTTATTATGACATGTTACACATTTAAGTTAGAAATGTACAGAAGTAGCCTAAACAAAACAAAACAAATATATTGTGAACAACAAACTACATATATAACTACATCTGGATTCAAAATTATTAAAATATTATTTATACAAAGTATTAAAACTAAATGCTTTTTACACAAAGACAATTCTGAAAGTCGAGTGATTAACTGTTTATCAGCTGTTCTGTACATGATACCTTTAAAGTCTTTAAAATGCAGCATGTAAAATCAAAATAACTTCCAAAATCATTCATTATAAGTCACTACAGACTTATAATGTATTATGTGATAGCATCTATCAGTGTTTCTGCAGAGTGTCGAATCGACACAACCCTCCAACTTGTGTATCATAGAGTTTCCCACAATTAAATATGACTTTGTCATTTGTCATTTGTCATTCATGTACTTGTAACTCATAATTACAATATTTCCAACTCCACTTGAAGAGCACATTAGTGTCATTAATCCATTTACCTTGCTTCTGAATATGTCTACTTTCCTACAATATATTATGAGATTCTGAAGTGTGCATCTGATGGACACTTTAGGACTGACTAGAACAGCTGCTGATGTCATAGATCAAATGACTATTTCAACATGGCGAATATAGTATTTAAGTTTGTATTCACACTAGTGTTGTAGTCAAGACCAAGACCAGTGTGTGTTGAGACCAAGACAAGACAAAGGCAGGGAGAGGCCAAGTCAAGACCAAGACTAAACTTCTTAAATTCATCTACAAAATCCACATTTACTGCCTGAAATGTATTATATTTAATCAATAAACACAATTAGAATAATAATCTATTGTGGCGAGCAGGGCAGGCGAGAGCCCTGAGGGAATGGCGCGAGGCGCACCTGTGAGGCGCACCAGCCTTGAGTCTCTCACGGAGGAGCTCCGGGAGCATAAAAAGAGGAGTGACGACAGTGAAGGACAAGAGAGGACCACGCCTGGACTTTATTTTATGTTTCATTACTTTTGTTTTGTTCTTTATTTTATTAAAGATTATTGTTGAACGTTCGCCGGTTCCCGCCTCCTTCTTCCCACATCTAAGAACCTTGTTACACCTATATAGAGCTGTTAAGAGAATTCACAATACAGGAACATCCAGAAACAACGACTAGCAAAGTATGACTAAAAATGAAGGCCTTACTTACACCGACCAATGCGTAGATAATTAACAATAGCTGGAACTTATGATGGTGACTATGATAACAAATAACAGACAAAATGGTAATAGAGAATAAACGTCATGCACTTCAACATAAAAGTCCATACAACACAAAAGATACAGAACTGGGATTGTGACAGCAGCAACCACACCCCTGGGTGCTTCAACAGTTAAAAGAGCAGTTGCCCTAAAAGAGCAAGAATGGGTGATGTTGTGTCTTTTTAAAGATGGCATTCCATTCTCATTTGGGACCCAACGTTTCATTCGGAGCACCGGTGGAGGACCAGATGTCTATTGATGCGTCAGAAGTTGGGCTTGTCCTCCGGGGATGAAGACTTGGCAGTGCTGCCCCCTTCGGGGAGAGTAGTGCAGGTCAAGTCGGTCCCATCCACACACAGGATAGAATCATCATCTATTAAGCCACTGCATCAACATGTCTTATAGGGGTGGGGGAACAGATTCTGACAGATGGAATGTATGCTGTCGGAGTCTGTTCCCCCCATGTTTCTTACACAAGGTGGTTCTAATATTATCAAACTAATACTGGTTAAGCTCCATCCACATTCAGGATAGAATCAGCACCTTTTAAGTCACAACATAAACATTTCTCATCATAGTGGTGGGGGAGCAGATTCTGACAGCTGGATTTGTTCCCCCTATGTTTCTTGCACAAGGCTGTTCTAATATTTTCCAAACTGATACTGGTTGAGCTTCATCCACATCAGCACCTTTTAAACTACTACATAAACATTTCTCATAATGGGGGTGGGGGAACAGATTCCGACAGCTGGATTGTTTGCTGTCGGATTCTGTTACCCCCATGTTTCTGACACATGATGGTTCTAATATTTACCAAACTGATTCTGGTTGAGCTCCATCCACATTCAGGGTAGAATCAGCACCTTTTAAGCAACTAGATCAACATGTCTCATCATGGGGGTGGGGAAACGGATTCTGACAGCTGGATTGTTTGCTGTTGGATTCTGTTCCCTCCATGTTTCTTAATCAAGAATGTTCTAATATTTATCAAACTGAGACTGGTTGAGCTCCATCCACATTTAGGATAGAATCAGCACCTTTTAAGCCTCTACATCAACATTTCTCATAATGTGGGTGGGGGAACAGATTTTGACTGCTGGATTGATTCTGTTCCCCCCATGTTTCTTATGCACTCTCCTCCCCCACTTCTCACCTCACATGGCAGGAGTTTGCGTTTTGAGGACATGACACCTCCTCATACATCTCCAGCCATTCCCTTGTGGGAACACTCACTGCCTCTACTTCAGGACACTATGCCTGCCGAGTTGGGCCCCAGCACTCCACCTCACTGCCCCTCCGTGGGTACTTCTGTAGTTCATCTGATGCCACTTGTACAGTGTCTGGGGGCCTGGCTAGCACTTCCCAGCCCATCTCGTTGGCTCATTCGGATGATCAGACTATGCAGACTATGCAGCTATGCAATTCAGTTTGCCCAGTTTTACAGCCCATGTTGATGCAGAAACGCATCCTCACATGCATTCACATGCACAGTAGTTTGCAACAATCGACCTGAAGGACGTGCACTTCCATGTTTCAATTTTATCTTGACACAGACCGTTCCTACGGTTTGCTTTTGAGGGTCGGACATGTCCCTGTCTCCCCGCATCTGCGTGAAGTTGGCACATGCGGAGTCTGCCCTCAACTATCTCAATGACTCATTCTAGTTTACTCTTGAGGTTTGTTGTGCAATCACACGGACCTGGTTCTCAGGCACCTCAGCCATCTGGGGCTTCGGGTCAACTGGGAAAAGAGCAAACTCTCCCCGGTGCAGAGTATCTCTTTTCTCGGTATGGAGTTGAACTAGCGCACACAGCAGTGGCTGAACTGTCTGAATTTGTTCAGGGGGAAAACAGCGGTTCCACTGAAACCTGCTCGGATTGATGCATATGAGACCGATTTAGCACTCACTACACAGCCGAGTCCCAAGATGAGCTTGGCACCATGTCTCACATCGGGTAACTATCACACTGATCTTTTGTTGCACTTTCAGCCCATGGTTGGACCTTGCCTTCCTATGGGCCAGATTGCCCTAAGAACAAGTGTCTAGGAATGTTGTTGTCACAACAGATGCCTCCAGAATGGGCTAAGGGTGTTGTATGCAATGGGCACACAGCCTCAGGCTCCTGGACAGGACCTCGACTTCAGTGGCATATCAACTGCCTCAAGTTGCTGGCAGTACTGGTCCTGATGGACAACATGGCGATGGTGGCGTACATCAACCACCAGGGTGGTCTATGTTCAAAAGGTCCAAAGGTTGGAGCAAATGCTGTCTCCCTCCACCTTGAAAGTGTATGTTGCCACCATTGCAGCACATCCCGATGCAGTATACCAGTGGCTCCTAACCACATTCCTGGAGGCCTCCCAAAACTGCACATTTTGCATGTCTCCTTGATCAATCACACCTGAATCAGGTCATCAGCTCATTAGCAAAGTCTCCAAGACCAGAAATGGGTGTGTCAGACAAAAGAGACATTGAAAATGTGCAGTGTTGGGGGGCCTCCAGGAACGTGGTTGGGAACCACTGCAGTATACAACTGGCCTGTGGGAAAGCACTACCTGGTCATCAGGTAGTTCTAAAGCTCAGAGCATCTTTTTATCTCTCTCCTGGGTATTGGTGCATGGCGCCTCTCTTTAGCAGACATCTGCAGAGCTGTGGGCTGAGTGACACAAAAAACCTTCTTTTTCCACGTTACCTCCCTATGGGCAGGACGTGGCATCCTTAGAGTTCCTTTCCATCTGGACTCGGCACGCTTCCTCAGTGTTATCCAACCATTCATGGCTGAGTTGGGTGAAATAGATTGGAACAGTAGCTGTCGACCTTTCTCTTGGAAAGTTCTGTCCTTCTGTCCCACCAGGTACAAAGGTCTGTTCGACTTACACAGGGTGCTGGGAAGGGTCAGCGGTTTTGGCGCTCTCCACAGAGACCCCACAACATCAGTTCATTTCGACGTAATGTTGAATGGGACTGACTGAATGGTAATGTCTCGGTTATTATTGTAACCCTCATTCCCTGAAGGAGGGAACAGAGATGTTACGTCCCACCTGACATAACCCTTTACCACTGCTGAATGGCCCAGGATCCTGTTTGGCTCCTCAGCACAAACCTGAATGAGTGAGTTGGCAAGCTTATATACCCGTATGTCTGGGGGAGTGGCTTGCCATGCAAATCTCTTTGGCCTGTTTTCTTACTACCCAAATGTGATTGGGCTCCAAAGTGAGATTCCACAAGTTCAGTTCATTTTGACATAATGCCTCTGTTCCCTCCTTCAGTAGTTACAGAGACGGTATTTTCACTAGAAGTTAGAAGATTTTTCAAAATGGATATTTTAAAGAGAAATGTCAGGCTTTTGAAAAGTATGTTCATTTCTATGCACTCAATACTTGGTTGGGCCTCCTTTTGCATGAATAACTGCATCAATGCAGTGTGGCATGGAGGCGATCAGCCTGTGGCACTGAAGCCCAGGTTGCTTTGATAGTGGCCTTCAGGTCATCTGCATTGTTGGGTCTGGTGTCTTTCATCTTCCTCTTGACAATACCCCATAGATTCTCTATGGGGTTCAGGTCAGGCGAGTTTGCTGGCCAATCAAGCACAGTAACACCATGGTCATTGAACCAGCTTTTGGTACCTTTGGCAGTGTGGGCAGGTGCCAAATCCTGCTGGAAAATGAAATCAGCATCTCCATAAAGCTTGTCAGCAGAAGGAAGCATGAAGTGTTCTAAAATTTCCTGGTAGATAGCTGCATTGACTGTGGACTTCAGAAAACACAGTGGACCAACACCAGCAGATGACATGGCAGCCCAAATCATCACTGACTGTGGAAACTTCACACTGGACTTCAAGCAACATGGTTTCTGTGCCTCTTCACTCTTCCTCCAGACTCTGGGACCTTGGATTCCAAATGAAATCCAAAATTTACTTTCATCTGAAAAGAGGACTTTGGACCACTGAGCAACAATCCAGTTCTTTTTCTCCTTAGCCCAGGTAAGACGCTTCTGATGTTGTCTTTGGTTCAGAAATAGCCCATTTCCTGAGGACGTCTGTGTGTGGTGGCTCTTGATGCACTGACTTCCAGCTTCAGTCCACTCCAGCCAATAAAAAATAAAATAAAATATGAAATAGAACAATTGTGTTACCACATAAAAAAAGAAACAATATCTATGAATAATCATCAGTTCATTACATGTGTCTGAAAAGGAGCGGGATGAAGCAAAAGCTTATTAGCTTATTATAATTTAATTGAACTTGAAATTAAATATTCTAATAATTTGAGATACTGATTTTTTTAATTTTGATGAGCAGCAAGCTGTAATCATCAAAATGAAAACAAAAAAGTCTGGAAATATTTTACTTTATGTCTAATAAATCTAGAATACATTTAAATTTTACTTTTTTAATTAAATTACAGAAAAAAGAAAAACAAATCATATATTGATATTCTAATTTATTGAGATGCACCTGTATGTATGTATGTATGTATGTATGTATGAGAAAACCACAATAAATTCCTTGTTTTTATGCACACTTGGCAAATAAAGCTCATTCTAATTCTGATTCTGAAATGGACCTGTCACGTAAGGCTGATTGCAATGAGTACACAACAAATGGAGTACTATAAACAAACACTCTTTAATCGAAACCAAACTAGAAAACACACAGGAGAATAACTAAGATTGAAACTAAGACTGAAACTAAGAGCTTAAATATACAGTACACAGGGCAAACAAAGGGAGCTAAATAAAACATAGGTGAAACTATTCAGTAACTATGGAAACAAACTGGCACACACTAGGAAACCAGTGTCTGAAATTGCCCCCTATACCCTTAAATAGGGCACTATTTGAGGGGACAGCCATTTGTAGCGGTGTCCAAAACTATAGTGGATGTTATCAGGTGCACTCATTAATCCCATAACGCACCACAATAATGAGTGTACAACTGATGTACACCCAACAGCTGGAGAGTAGCCATAATGCACTAAGGGTCAGGCCGAATGAATTCCTGCGTCTCACAAGAAGATGGTCCCACAGTTGAATCATCCATCCATTGTCCAGCATAATATCATGCAGGTATAAATTCCTTTTTAATGATTATTAAATTGTTTAATGAAAGTTTATATATGCTATTTTTCATGACAGCGTTCAAGATAAATCTTTTCAATACTACTGGAGCTGCCAGTTTGCAATCACACTGATGACTAAGTTTCAAATGATTATTAAATGGCAAGCACAAACTATGCAATAGCAGCAGCCCTTTTGGCGCACTCAGTGTCCGGATGTGCTCGCTCTTTTTCATTCACTCCTTTGAGCTAACTGCATTAGTGGACTAATGTAGGGAACAGTGAATGAGGGTATAGGAGGTGATTTCAAACATAGCTGCTCTTGTCAACTGAATATGACAAGGAACAGAACCCAGGCAAAGCAGAACAGAAAACATAATGAAAACTAAACACTAAGAAAATAGACTAGAACATAATCCTGACAGGACCTTTGCAGGGAAATGTTCAGTATTAAAGTATCTCCCTCTCCTTCCTTCTTTATAATTAAGGTTTTAAGAGTAACGTTAGGGGGAGCAGTGG
The DNA here is from genome assembly GCF_018812025.1 of Megalobrama amblycephala. NCBI lineage: Eukaryota > Metazoa > Chordata > Actinopteri > Cypriniformes > Xenocyprididae > Megalobrama > Megalobrama amblycephala. Next base: position 11,243,950 of record NC_063054.1, read on the forward strand.
TTACTGTTTCTAGCATCTAATGACTTCATCTTGATGCAGTGCTTTTGTCATCTAAGAAGACATATGTTCTCCTGAGAGCCGTGGACTGTGCCTGGATGTGTGGAGTACTGAAGCTGATCAGACTGTGTCAGAGGCCTGCTGAGAAATAGATTACAGTGAGTCAATGCAGCGAAGACTGCTGCGAATCAAGATGCCGACTATGAGGGGATGTCAGTTAGTGTAAGTGTGTATGTGTGTGTTTAACTCTAGAAAAAGAGATATGAAGACGACAGCGCATGCACACAGCCTATGGTGAGGATTACAAGGTTGGAGTTCTCTGGTAACCTTGTATGAAAGGATTTTCTATAAAATTTCCTTTTGCAACCCAGCTCAAGAATACTGTGCTCATTACTAACTGTTAGAACAATCTCTTAAAGGGACAGTTCACCTAAAATGATACTCACCCTCATGACATTACAAGCCTGTAAGCTGTTAATGACAATTCATAGTGACCTGTTAAAGTCCAAAATACACACACACAGACACACACATAACAGTCCATGTGATGTGCGCACTAAAAGAGAAATTTAAGTTGTTTTTCTTTTTCTAAAGTCAGCATGATATGGATAATACAGTATTATTTTATACGATAAACTTTTCTCCCCTATTGTGACATATTTCTGAGTGAAACGGCTTCTCGAACAAGAAAGAAAAAATGTAGGGCAGGACTTGATTTGGTCTATTGGAAATTGATTGGATGGTTGTGGTTTGCTATTGCTGTGATCGCCCTCACACCGGTAAATGTGTCATCAGAGATGAGATGTCAGAGAAGAGAATTTTATTTTGATTAAATATGACAAGGCACACAAATTAAAAATAAATAAATAAAATAAAAAATAGTGACGTGTCCGGATAAATCATTTATAATAAACACTGCAATATTCGACTTTAAAAAAAAGGGATTGTCAAATTTGATTTCATGGTGACTTTCCTTTAAAAGTAAGTAGGATGATTTCTTTGAAATATTAAATATTTAGTTTTTCATCTACTCATCCATTGGTAACAGAAACTTGGAATAAATAATATCTGAAGCTTCTTCATGTATCCTTAGGATTCAGATCCACTAAAGGTAGTGTGTATGAGTAAGTGCTTGTGTTCGAGTGTGTGTCACTTGGCTGTGGGAGTGGGATAGTGGGCGGCAGGTGGATGAAGAGCATTGCATGCTGGTCTGTATGGTAATAAGATATAATTGCACAGTACGTTCAGCCTGCCTGTCGTCTCTAAAATTCAAAGGGAATTTGCATCATTATGTGCAGACTTTTCAAATATGCTAATGTTTTTTTTTTTTTTTTTTTTTTTTCTGAACGCTCGCAGGCATCTTTCAGTGCAATTAGATCCTCTCAACTGACTGTGTAATCACAAGATTTCCAAGCAGAAGGGGGGAAAAACACTTAAGATGTTTCTGTTAACTTTAAATTACACATAGTGAAGTGCCCTATACAAAAGTCTTTGACAGTTTTTGTAATCATATCCAGGGGTAGTAGTCCCAGGAAATGGAAGTTCATTAAAATTTTGAATTAATTATAATGTGTAATTATTTAAATCATATAAGACATGCATTCAAATTCTACTTTAAACAAAAATTAGAGAATGAAAATAAAGTAGCTTAATTTCATTCATAATCCTGATTCATAACTTAGAGTAGGCTAGTCAGACTTGTAGTCAGACTTTTGGTTGAACTGCATATGAAACCTTTGTACATGTGCGTTAAACTAGATTTTCAGTTTTCTTTATTGTAAGCACTCTTATATTGACAAACAGACACCAAAAAAAATTTGTAGAAAACAAAGTTTTGCTCATGGGTATTTAGTTTACTTTACTATTGCACTGATTATTTCATCATCATCAAAAGCACAGCCTGGTACCTTGTAAACAAAACCTTTTTTTCCCCTTATGGATTGATAAAACACCTATTTGTTCTTTCTTTTAGAGGTTGTGTAAAGCCAGCCAACCAGATTAAAATTCACCAGATCAAGAAAATGCTTGTGTGCAATATGAATCAGATGGTCAGTTTGTGGGCAAAATTACCCTTGATTAAATATAAACCTCCTGCATGAGTCTAATAATGGTGGCACAACTGAGGTCAACAACAGCTTTTTAAAAATTTCGTGATCAGCCTGGAAGAAAAGAAGCCCTTCAGCTTGTTATCGTTTTATTTATTTAAATGGTAATTCATCTTTTTTCATTCCTGAGACATCAGCTTCAGAGGGGATAAGACATGCCCATAAACCAATTCCTTGCAAACCTGTACCGCCTCAGAAAATCTGAAAATGATCATTTTCTACAAAAGGCCATTGTGGGCTGCTTCTCTTGTAGAAATCAATGGTTCTCCCAAATCTCCTTGAACAAGGCTGATTGCGTGAGACAGATCGAAGAGCACAATAGACTTTCAACAACGGAGCTGTGCTAGCCAGGGACTTGGATTTGTTGAGTTAAGGTATCTTCTCACGTTGTTTTTTAATAAAGAGAAAAAGAAAGGAGCTGTTGAAGAGATGTTTTTAATTTTTTGTGCCACAGATCTGAATGTCTGCTCGTTTTGCTTCGCTGTTTTCACCTCCCACACCGAGTCCTGCTTAATTGTGGAACAGCACCGGTGGCCATTTTAATTTAATGCTTTAATAGTTTGTATGTATAAAATGAAATGAAAAGATTATTTGCTGTGGTCAATCACGCTGATGACGTGCCATGCTGAACGCAGACGAAGGAAGACTTGCTGACGGTGGCGTCTGTTTGTCGATCTGTTGGACTGCATTGCTCATTTGGGTCAAGTGCACGGTAATCAATGATGCCTCTGGGCAGACGAGTCAAAGGCGATATTTCACTTTAGAGGAAAAAAAGAACAAAGGAAGATCAAAGCCTGGCATGGAAAAGCGGTCCACTGGCCTTGGCTTTGAACTTCATGCTGATATTAACTGAGTCCATCCCTCAACTAAGAGAAAAAAAATGCAATAACAAAATAACAATAGTCATGCATGTCCTACAGCATGCTAAATAATAAGACTTAAAGTGACAGTTCAACCCAAAATGAAAATTTTGTCATTTACTTACCCTCTTTTTTTATTTTTAAAGGGGACAAATCATGAAAATCTGACTTTTTCCGTGTTTAAGTGCTATAATCGGGTCCCCGGTGCATCTACCAATCCAGAAAGCGTGAAAAAGGACAACCAAGGAACTTTGTTTTGGTAAGCCTTTCACTCCAAGCATGTGAAAAAATGAGCCACTCAGATTTCACTCCTCTAGTGATGTAGGAAGGGGATCTTCTTATAATATTACCACCCCTTAATCTGCACGTTTCCACCCATGACAACACCATTTTGTTTTTGCAAGCGACAACAGTGTACCAGTTCTAACGCCATGGCAAATGTTCGAGCAAAGCATGCTAACTGTTCTGTCTTTGGCTGCACAGATAAGCACAGAACACTATTTAGAGTCTAATTAGTTTGGATAGCCTGCAAATTGACCCTGCGAGCTTGATTGCTAAAAAGTAAGGTGCGTTTCTGCCCGAGCAATATTTTGGAAAATATATTTGATCATTCACAGCATTTAATAGCAATCATAAATGTTAGCCGGGTGTATATGACTCTGTTTGGCAAACAGGTACGCTATGTATAGTGGGCGTCCATACGGGTTTTGCACAAAAGATTAACATGAAGGCACATGCTAGTCCATGAGTTGAATCAACTCCACAGCAACTACATAAATGTATCCAATAACCATTCAGAAACGTCCAGTTTCATTCTAAAAGTTGTAACTTTTCCTGAGTCTCTCCATCAGTGTCGACTCCGGTTTGAACAATGTAAGGCTGAACACCGTTACTGACAATCCTCATTTTGGCTGCGTGAGATTTTCCAGCTTTGTTGTTGTTGAGCTGATAAAGCTCCGCCCTCTTTTGCAAGCCGGGAGCAGCAGCTCATTTGCATTTAAAGGGACACACACAAAGACAGCGTGTTTTTGTTCACACCCAAATAGGGCCAAATTTGACAAACTATAATAAATGATCTGTGGGGTATTTTGAGCTGAAACTTCACAGACATTCACAAAAATGGAAAAAAGCTCATTCGCTATATTCAAAGGCTTCTGAAGCTTTGTGTGAGAAATTTAATCCATTATTCACTGACAATATTTCCCTGCAGTGAGTTGGTAATTTGACTGATTTGGTTATAGTATCAGTTTGATTTGTGAATCAAAAAACAAGCAATGTGATTTTTTTTTTTTTTTTTTTTTTTTTTTTTCTCCATATTTTCCAGACCTGAAGTATGATCCATGTGGGTTGTGCAAATCTGAGGGGAAAATTGCGTCATTTTCAAACGCATTTAAAATACAATTAATTTATGCATAAATGCATAAATAAAAAATAAGAATTTAAAAATAAATTAAAACATTAGTATAGTTAATCAGACATTAGTATTGCAATTTTACAGTTGTTCTGTACTCAAAGGAACGATATATTCACACAGCAATTCACAGAATTCTCTTTTTGTGTTGCATGGTTATATAAGTTTGAAACACCATGGGGTTACAGGGTTAGTTTTTCCAAAAATGAAAATTGCCATCATCATTCTGCTCACAAAAAGGTTATTTTGAAGACTGATGATGAGCAAACCATTTTGGTTACAACTGACTTCCATTGTGTGTGCAAACCAACACTGCAACATTCCTCAAAATATCTTATTCTATGTTCATACAGGTTTGGAATGACATGAGCATGAGTAAATGATGACAGAATTTTCATTTTTGGTTAAACCATCCCTCTACTTCAAATAATAATAATGTAATATTATTATTATTTATAACATCATAAATCTAGATATCTCATATAAAGCAAAGGTCAAGATTACCATCCTTTTCTCTCTCTGAAACTCTGAATTAGTATTACTATTGTTATTCATAACATTATATAAATAAATCAAGGTATCACATAAAAAGCAAAGGTCTTTGAGAATGATTTCCGCCTTTCTTTCTTTTATCCATTTCATGCTTTTTGCGTGTTATTCTTAACAGCAGAGGCTGGTTTTAATTGCAGGGAGCAACAGCTTAGGGTTTAATTGCGGCAGATTGCCTGAGTTGCTTTGTCCATTCTTGTCTACCTGCTGGTTCCACGTTCCACCCCTACCAACAGAAATAATAGTTCCTTTCATTTAAAAACCCACTAGTCACAACTGTGAGCTTTAGACCAAATGAAGGCCCCGCATTCAGAGTAGTACAAAGCCATTAAGGGCCACTCGTCCACAAAACATCGGTTTTGTGGCGAGAATCTAAAGAGCATCAGCGTCGGGAAAAAGAACAGTGATATTTTGCTCAAGCCCTACATATTGAATTGTGATATTTTGTGACATTTAGCAGTTGTCATTGTGCTGAGTACCTATGTGCTGAATACTGATAGATCACGGGTCTGCGGACAGGGTAAGCAAGTGGCACTTAAAACGCAAACAGAATAGTTGAAAATCGAAATCTGGGTTTTCTGAGAATCGTCTGTCTGTGTGGTTTGCCCACAGAAATAATCAAGGACATATAGTATTATTTTTCTTCTTATTCTGTTCAAAATTTCTTTGCAGGCTATTAATGGCTAGCCTATTAACCAGTGCAATATTAGAGCGCATGCCTCTTTCATAAAAATTTCTTTGTAGGCTGCGAGGTCAAGATTAACAAACCCTATATAGTTGGGTTTATTCAAAGGTGTCATTGTCACAGAATCGTGCTGGACGCAACAGTGTCAGAAACCTTCTGTGAGAGTCGAGAGAGCTATGTGCTAATGCAACACTCAAGTAGCCTTTGTCTCTTCTAGCACGTTAAATCACAACTTTAATTGCTGTGTATGTCATGATGTGCTTTCAGGATTACAGTTGTATGGTTTGTAATTGAATGCAAAAGTCAATGCAATCGCACAACGGACTTTAGCTGGGACTTGTTACTATAGAGTTCATGGGCATTATAATAGCAAAATCTCAGAGAAGAAAGCTAAAATGTAATTTAACAGCTCTCGGCTCTTTGTGCTGTTGTGTCAACAAATTTCAGAGGGTTTGTGATATACAGACTTAGTCATTGGTGTAACTAGGATTGTATGGTGCAAAAACACTCGATGGGCCACATCAACCTACAAGAATGAACACATTAATCATATTTTGTTTACTCGGTGTTGCTTCAGTACTACATTCTCAAAGAACCTTTTCACAAAATATCTGAATTTCTTCATTTTCTTTGACACTGGCTAAAATTATTTGACCTGAGTCTCCTACTCAGTGCAAACCATTTTAGTCAGTGGTCCAACCTTAATGTTATGAAGCAACGAGAAAACTTTTTTTTTGTGCCCAAAATCAAACAAAAATAATGACTTTACTCAACAATTTCTTCTCTTTCATGACAGTCTCCTACGCTGTTCCCTTTCAAAAGCTACACTCAAGCTGCTCTTAATACAGCGCTATGGGAACATCTTTAGTCGTGACCAGCTGTGAATATATGTGTAAAACAACGTCAATGAAATTGACCTATATTTATAGCCTGCGTGATGTCATCGGAATGCGCCGATGCAAGGCTATAATTAGATGAACCACAGGTGCATCTGCAGGTCATGTGCCGTCCCCTGGGAGCGCATCATCAGAGGCATTTCACAGCGAGTCAGGCTGGTACTGCGCTGTACACAATGGCTGTGTTACAGGCATTCCAGGCTGATCTATGAAAGATTTAAGCACAGCTTTTCATTCAGACCGTGTTTACTTGTCTGGTAATATAGCTGCATTTAATTCTGAGGAATTAGTAAGTGAAATGGCCATCTATATATACAAATTATATATTTTTTTAATATATAAAATAGGTCCTCCATGATGTTAACTTGTTCATGGGGAAAACCTTATATTTCATGTGCCTTCTATTTCAACTTATTCGACTATCGTGGTTGCAAGGGTGTGTGATTATATGATGATGCTCCAGTTTGAAGAGACGCTTGCAAGCTATCTCTTCTCTGGAGCTCATAGGCACTTAAAGAGACAGCACTCCCCACCAAGCTATGCATAATAACATCCATACTGGTGGGAAGGCGTTTCGATCAGTATGTCAGACTGGTACTGCTCTGCACACTATGGCAGTGTTGCAGGTGGACCAGGCTGACCTGCTAAGAAAGGCTCAAAAGCAGACTGTGGCGAGTTGTGCTACTCCTCATAAAACTGGGGACCAGCTCGTCATGCTCAGAAAGCCTCACAATATCTAACACCCACCCCTTAGTATCTTCACATAAACCCTCCTTCCCCGCCACCTCTGGTGCTTTCGGGGGGCAGCGGTTTTCAGTGAAATGTTAGGTGTTCCATTGATTCCTGTAACACATCAGGATGCAGAACATCTAACATCCCCTCAGAGGTAAGTATCAAAATTAGTACCCATTTCAGAAAACTTGGCAGCGTGGAAACTACTGCCAGGGATTTCTGCATGGGTTCTAAAGACAGTAGAAAAAGGATACAGAATCCAATTTATTCATCGTCCTCTGTGTTTCAACGGCGTGGTCTCCACTACCATGAAGCCGGGGCAAATGACTTTACTGTCACAAGAGCTGCAATCTCTTCTGAAGAAAGGGGCCATAGAGCATGTTTCCCCCTATAGAGAGAGAGTCAGGTTACTACAGCAGATACTCTTTAGTTCCCAAAAAGGATGAGGGGCTGCGTCCAATCTTAGATCTTCGAGGCTTTCAGTCAAAGCTCTCAAGTTCAAGATGTTAACCGTAAAGATGATTGTGTTGCAATCCAACATCCATCACGATTGGTTCATCACAATCAATCTCAAGGATGCATATTTTCAAATAGAAATATTGCCACAACACAGGAGGTTCCTGAGGTTCGCTTTCAGGGGCGAAGCTTACCAACATCAGGTTCTTCCTTTCGGCCTAGCCCTATCACCCCGCACATACACAAAATGCATGGATACGGCACTGGCTCCATTGTGACTCCAGGGCATTCGCATTTTGAATTACATTGACGACTGGCTAATACTAGCACAGTCACAAGAGATGGCGTTACAACACAGATGTTGTACTAGCTCATCTAGTTTCTCTAGGGTTGAGACTAAACGAGAAGAAAAGTGTTCTCTGTCCTACCCAGAGAACGATATATTTAGGGATCATATGGGATTCGACCATAATGCGGGCACAATTGTCTCCCGCTCGAGTCGAGACCATTCTAACCACCCTGAACAATGTCAGGCTAGGCCAAGATTGCACTGTTCTTCAGTATCAAGAAATGTTAGGTCTCATGGCGTCAGCATCCTCTGTGATTCCTATGGGCCTTTTGCATATGAGACCGTTTCAGTTGTGGCTCGGAGCAGGGTGATTTTGTCCAAGCAATGCCTCACGGCAAATAAGGGCAAGGACACGCGCTGAGAGCTTGGTGCCATTTCTAAAATCCATGGTTATGGTAAGGGTTACGTGCTGTGGCTTCATTCCCTTTCTATGTGGCTCAGACCCCGGTCCTTTACCTTGGGTTCCACTCTTATATGCGTTGATGTTGCAAGATGCTAACAACAGATGCTTCCTGTATGGGCTGGGGAGCGGTCTTAGGTGGCCGTCCAGTCCAAAGGGATATGGTGAGGTCATCATCTCGATTGGCACATCAATTGCCTTGAATTGATGGCTGTATGTCAGAGATGTGGAAACCTTCATGTTTGGTCCCTGAGGGGAACCAACTGAGGGACACAGGGCTTTCACCTGATGTTATTGAGACCATTTTAAATGCTAGGGCTCCCTACACTAGATCAAGTTATGCCAACAAATGGGGTGTCTTTGAAAGATGGTGTATTGCACACAATGCAGATCCGGTTAACTGCCAGATTGCTACAGTTCTGGATTTTCTGCAGGGAAAACTATCAACAGGCACATGCCCCGCCACTCTCAGGGTTTATGTGGTCACTCTTTTTGCTTGCCACGCTCTGATTGACGGGGTGCCTTTGGGCAAGCATGTCCTGCTCTCTCGCTTTGAGGAGCTAGGCAGCTTAAGCCTCCTTCTAGAACCGGGATTCTTTCATGGGACCTAACAATAGTCCTAGAGGGCCAGGTTGAGACCTCTTTGAACTGTTAGAGTCAGTTTCTGACAAGCAGTTAACTCTGAAAATGGTTTTCCTAATGGCTATAACTTCTCTAAAGAGAACTGGGGACTTGCAAGCTCTGTCCATTGTGCCACCCTGTTTAGACTTTGCCCCAGGAATGGTGAAAGCTATTTTGCATCCTCATCCTGACTATCTGCCTAAGGTTCCTTTCTCGAACTTGCATCCGGCCACTCTCGAAGCCTTCTGCTCTCTGCCGTTCACTATGCTGGATCAGGAGAGACTTCACAGATTGTGTCCAGTCCATGCTCTTCAGACCTACGTCCACCGGACTAGCCAGTGGCGTAAGTCAGAGCAACTATTTATTTGTTTGTTAGCAACTATTCGCAAGCTAGTATCTGAGACTCTCTGTGCTTTGTGACACACTTCACAGCCTGGGGGTCCGGACACACAGGCAGCGTGGGTATTCTCGTTCCCATAGCGCTGTATTAAGTGCAGCTTGAGTGTAGCTTTTGAAAGGGAGTGCCCTGGGTTATTTTACTGTAACCCTGTTCCCTGAAAAAGTGGGAATGAGAAGCTGCGCTTCATTGCCTTACTGGGATGTCCCAGGACTGCTCTTCAGACAAAATATCTGCAGATGCACCTGTGGTTCATCTAATTATAGCCTCGCATCGGCACATTCCGATGATGTCACGCTATAAATATAGGTCAATTTCATTGACGTTGTTTTACACATATATTCACAGCTGGTCACGACTAAAGATGTTCCCATAGCGCTGTATTAAGCGCAGCTTCTCGTTCCTGCTATTCAGGGAACAGGGTTACAGTGAAGTAACCCGGGGAGTCGTAAACACAGTGCAGTGCTTCTAGGTTCTACGTCAGAACGCCAGCTGAGACTGACACAAATTGTTAAATAAAGTTTTTGTTGTTGTTTTGTTTTTTTCTGCATGTCACAACCTTTTGGAATCTTTGTTCACTTTTGAATCCCCTCAAATCATTATTGGATGGTCAACACATTTATTAATAATTTATTAGTTTTTAAAATTTATTGAATGTATTATTATTTAATTTATTAATTAATTGATTTATACTTAACATTAAACATTCTGATGTAGTTGACAGTATTTTTTCTTCTTTCCACTATATGCAAAAACCCCCTAGCAACCACACAGAATGCCTTAGCAATTGCCTAGATAATAAGTTAGATGTCTATATAAATTTTCATCTGTTTTAAACTTCCAGGCAAGGCTTTATCATGCCAAAATTCAAACTTTTTTTAGTTTTTTAATTATTATTCTTAATCAAATTGCCTTTGTAAGTTGCCAGGCAACTCTACAAATTAAGGCACACAAAGAAACATCCATTTACTTAATAATGCATTTGCAGTATAACTAGAGGGAGCTTTTAGGAAGCCTTCAAAGTGTTGGCCATTTTATTTTAATTACTGTAGGACTATGTGATGAGATCTACTGAGTCTGAAACACAGCTGTTAAATGCTAAATTTAGCTGCAAGACTTTAGTCTTTACACTGCATCCCTTATATCTGGTTCCTATTTTACAGTAAATGCAAAACAATGCAAACAATTGCACACAAGTTGGTAGAAATGAATAATGAACAGCTTTCCTGAAATAAGTGGATGTGAGTATTTTTACGTTTAAATTTTCAAATTTGTAGATTCAGTGTGGATCATCGTCTTGTGATATTTTTGAAATGTCCAGAAGCATCTGGGAAGTTACAGTAAAGGGATAGTTTACCCAAAAAGGAACACTGAAACATTTCTCAAAATATCTTCTTTTATGCCCCACATAAGAAAGCAAGTTATGTTTGGGGCATATAATGACATGCATGATATGATTTTCATTTCTGGCATCTTTTAGCTTTTCTGATGTATTGGTTTGAAAGGGTATGGATATATTAGTGGCCGTTATACAAAAATATTTGAATGCTCTTGATTGACCAATTAGAATCAAGTATTCAAAAAATGAGTTCTTGTTTGTTTATGACAGCACTTGTGATAGATGGCATGCCATTGTTTAAAAAATGCTGCCGCATCAGCATTTCAATTATGCTTTTGATTTCCCCATTCTTTCATTACCATTTATTTATTTATTTTCAGAAGATCACATCATATATTTTAATATTCATAAGATTTTGAAATAGAGTGATGCCTAACAAAAAAAGCTTGAAATGTGTCCATATCTGACATAAGATTATGGCTGCATATGATTATTCATAACACAGTGCTACAAATGATGTGATGGGTTTTCCATTTTCAGAGAATGAGTGAATGAATACAAACACAAATGTTAATAGACATTTTCAAATGCAAGCAGATTGCAGTTGTGTATGCATACGCATGTGTGTTTGTGTCTTTGTAGGCGCTGTCTGTGCATCTGAGCTGATAAGAGAAAATGGCCATGTATTTCTCACAGCTGGAACCCTTCGCACACTGCATCCAACAGTATCACTTTGCAAACCATTCAAATCAAGTCACGCAAACACACACTTGTATGCACTGCAGCTGCATTTAATCAAAATCATTCATAATTCACACCTCTGTGTGTGACTCCTTCCTGTGAAGATAGAGTAAAAACGTCATTTGTGATGAAACAACATTGATTGGCCAACATTACTTTAAGCGGCCATTATGGGTCCATCTTTTATCTCAGCGCAGTTTCTGCAGTGTCTTGATAAATGAACAGGCTTGCTGTTGAAACTGGACTGGGCTGTTTTGGCAAAGGATTTTTATATTTGAAAGAACATAAGGCCTGTGATTAGCTGGACTAGCACATTAGCAGAGCAATTCTTGGACATTTGCTGATGTCTCGGGTAGCTCATCTGCGTTTATCATGAATCGGTCAGTATTTTCTAAATGGCTAATTCCTGTTCCATTAAAAAAAGGTCACAACGAGTACACACTGTGAAACTGAAATATCATATTTTGATATCTTGAACATATCCCGTAAGATTTGAGAGCTAAGATGTTAAACATAACAGAGGTTCTGAAATCATCAAATAACTCACACTTTTTATTGCCACTGGTTTCGAGGAAGGTATTAGATTCTCTATAACACCGATTTACAATGGAGGGCATGTGAACCCTCAGGGGATACTTGGATTTTTTCGACTTTCTGCTTTGTTATACCTATAAAACAGCTGAAAATTAAAAAAAAAAAAAAAAAAAAAAAAGCCTTAACAGAAGATTAAAACAATGAATCACAGTTAATTTCATTATTTCTTGTAGTTTTGCAGTCAGTTAGTTTTAGGTTTGCCGTCTCAGTCAAAATGCATAAACTGTGAAACTACTGTAAATGCAAGGCAAAACTTGCAACAGTGAACTCAATCCAAAGCTAAAATTGAACAAATAATGTAACAACTTTCCTGTACCAATGTCTGTACAAAAAGTGTTTTCAGTCATATTTTATACTTTTATACTTATTTCAAAGCGACTGTGAATTTAGTTTAAAAGTGAATCATTGTGACCATAACCACTTTATTCTTGTTAATGATTATGGATAAATGATGATTATACTTAATAATTTCCAGTTCAGTTTGGTGTTGATGAAAAGGCACTTGAGCTTTATTGATGGGGTTGTGTGGTTACATGAGACTCAAGTTTAGGAAATACAGATGGTTAGACTTCTAGATAAACAGATATTCTACTGACTACAAGTAACTTTGCAAGTACAAAGCCGATTCCAAAAAAGTTTGGGACAATGTACAAATTGTGAATAAAAAAGGAATGCAATAATTTACAAATCTCATAAACTTATATTTTATTCACAATAGAATATAGATAACATATCAAATGTTGAAAGTGCCAAATATTGGCTCATTTTGGATCTCATGAGAGCTACACATTCCAAAAAAGTTAGGACAGGTAGCAAAAAGAGGCCGGAAAAGTTAATTGTACATGTAAGGAAAAGCTGGAGGACCAATTTGCAACTTATTAGGTCAATTGGCAACATGATTGAGTATAAAAAGAGCCTCTCAGAGTGGCAGTGTCTCTCAGAAGTCAAGATGGGCATAGGATCACCAATTCCCCCAATGCTGCAGCGAAAAATAGTGGAGCAATATCAGAAAGGAGTTTCTCAGAGAAAAATTGCAAAGAGTTTGAAATTATCATCATCTACAGTGAATAATATCATCCAAAGATTCAGAGAATCTGGAATATTCTCTGTACGTGAAGCCCCGTTCACACCGCCAGCGACTTTTTCGCTGCATGTCGCTAGTCTCCTACTGTGAAGTCGCTTGTGGGCGTTCCTAGTGCTGTTGCTCTAATGTCATTGGTAGACTGCACATCTGATCATATCTATAGAAAATGCAGTCACAAATGATATATAAAACTAAGAAATCATTCTAATTGGACAAGGAATTAGGTTTAAAATAATTAAAAGTAACATTCTGCTGTTGTAGAGTGTTGTGACTGCAGAGCTCGGTGCATTAAATAATTAACTAGATTAACGATCGGTCTATCAACAAATTAAACGTACTCATACTGTCAAAAATACTAAAATGTCATTCGAATTTGACAAATAATCAATTTTCTTGTCCCTAATAATAAACACAATGCAGGGGAAACTGTAATATGAACTGCAGCAGTGCTAATGCTCACAGCATCATATAATAACAACACAAAATGTATGAATCAAACTCACAAGACTGCCGACCGTTTCTTTTCCACACATCATTTAATTATATCCATGTATGTACAGTCAAATCATATAAAACAGTGAAATCGCTCCGGAACTATCCCTGTCTGTCTTGCCTGCACTCGAGACGGTGACGTGAGCTCCAGAGAGCTTCATTCCTATTGGCTGTCGCTCACGAAATTCGCTCCTGATTTGCATAAAGTTGAAATATCTGAACTTTTGTCGCTTGTCTCTCATCGCTTGCCACGCCTACATTCCGTCGCCAACGGTCACTGTCGCTCTTGTCGCCGGAAGTCGCCAGCGCTCCATTGAAATGAATGGGATCCTGTCGCTTTGTCGCTGCTTGTCGCTGGCGGTGTGAACGGGGCTTAAGGGTCAAGGCCGGAAAACCATACTGGATGCCCGTGATCTTCGGGCCCTTACACGGCACTGCATCACATACAGGAATGCTACTGTAATGGAAATCACAACATGGGCTCAGGAATACTTCCAGAAAACATTGTTGGTGAACACAATCCACCGTGCCGTTCGCCGTTGCCGGTTAAAACTCTATAGGTCAAAAAAGAAGCCATATCTAAACATGATCCAGAAGTGCAGGTGTTCTCTGGGCCAAGGCTCATTTAAAATGGACTGTGGCAAAGTGGAAAACTGTTCTGTGGTCAGACGAATCAAAATTTGAAGTTCTTTTTGGAAAACTGGGACGCCATGTCATCCGGACTAAAGAGGACAAAGACAACCCAAGTTGTTATCGGCACTCAGTTCAGAAGCCTGCATCTCTGATGGTATGGGGTTGCAGGAGTGCGTGTGGCATGGGCAGCTTACACATCTGGAAAGGCACCATCAATGCTGAAATGTATATCCAAGTTCTAGAACAACATATGCTCCCATCCAGAAGTTGTCTCTTTCAGGGAAGACCTTGCATTTTCCAACATGACAATGCCAGACCACATACTGCATCAATTACAACATCATGGATGCGTAGAAGAAGGATCCGGGTGCTGAAATGGCCAGCCTGCAGTCCAGATCTTTCACCCATAGAAAACATTTGGTGCATCATAAAGAGGAAGATGCGACAAAGAAGACCTAAGACAGTTGAGCAACTGGAAGCCTGTATTAGACAAGAATGGGACAACATTCCTATTCCTAAACTTGAGCAACTTGTCTCCTCAGTCATTTGCAGACTGTTATAAAAAGAAGAGGGGATGCCACACAGTGGTAAACATGGCCTTGTCCCAACTTTTTTGAGATGTGTTGATGCCATGAAATTTAAAATCAACTTATTTTTCCCTTAAAATTATACATTTTCTCAGTTTAAACATTTGATATGTCATCTATGTTGTATTCTGAATAAAATATTGAAATTTGAAACTTCCACATCATTGCATTCTGTTTTTATTCACAATTTGTACAGTGTCCCAACTTTTTTGGAATCAGGTTTGTACATGTCAATTAACTCTAATTAGAGTATATGTAGACTATAAGGTTGGGCTAGGGTTAGAAAAGGTTGACAAGTGACTTTAGTCCTCCATCCCCGAAGTCGCATCCTCACGCCTTAGAAACAGTTCAACGGGGGTTAAGGTGGAAGACGTGCAACTGGGGAGGAACATAACCAAAGAGGGGCAGGCAGAACAGTCCATGGGGGAGTGGAGGGAAGGAGGAGCCAGGGTGGTGTCAGATGTCCAACCACCAGCAGTGGAGACAGTAGAGTTGGAGACCTAGGCAGAGCAGAGGAGACACAGACACCGGGCAACATCGTAGGTCCTGGAGGCCAAGGTCGAGCCATGGTGACGAGTGGCTGAGGAGGGACCAGGGTGCTGGATGACTGAGGCAGAGCCGGTGGGACTGAGGACCAAGGCGGAGTTAGAGGGAAGGTAGAACCCAACGGAGCTGATGGGGTGGAGGGATGAAGTGCAGCTGAAGGCCCGGATGTCCGTGGCGCAGGCAGATCGAAAAACTGACCAAGGCGGAGCCGGAAGGAAGAGGGAGGCTGGTGGAGCCGTAAGGATGACGGTAGGGAGGAAGGAGCCAAGGTGGAGCTGACTGGTCGACAGGCCAAGGTAGAGTGACTGGCAAAGTTGTCCAAGATGGAGGCAAGGGATCCATGTGCCTAGGCAGATCTGGAAACTGGAAGGCCTAAGAACCATACAGCACTGTACAGCAGAGTAGAGTCAACAGAGGGGGAGTCAAGGGACTGAAGGGAGCCAGCAGAGGCAGGGCTGAAAGGACTTGCTGTCTTTGGTAGAGGAGGTGGGAGAGGGAGGCTAGGTGGGACACAGGAGACTTGGAGCTGGGCGGGACCAGCTAGGACTAAAGATTCAGGGAAATATCCTCTTCCACTTCTTCATAATAATTCCCAGAGGCCAGGTATAGCTGACCCTAAGTGATGGTAGTGTGGGTGGGGCTTTTCGCCATGCCCTTTTTGTTTTGAGGTTGTGTGTTCTGTCACATATAGGTGGCTGTAGAAATCGCACAACCATGGAGAATAAAACAAGAATTATCTTTAATAGCATCACTTTAGAACACCCAGAAAACACAGAAAATATATTAAACACAAACTCAAATGACAATCAACAATCAGTAACCAAGGAGGTAGAATGTCTAAAGTGGACTATCAAAATAAAGTGTTCTATACAGATCTATAATATTCTTGCTGCACAAATCATAGTTTGAATGTCTTCAATATAAGTCACATTAAGGACATTGTTCAGTTGTTTCTGGTAAATTATTTTGAATGCTATAGGTCATTCATACATTTACATTTCTTGCTTCCCTTTTATGTCAGAATTAGATGTTGTGTATCTTGAGAGTGTAATTTCAGAACCATCATTTGTTGCAGCACTTTACTTTTGATCTGTTTGTTATAAAGATGCTGTTAGGGAACAGGTTGTTATGATATATTATAGTCAACACAGTTTCATTTAACTCAGTGTTTTGGGAAGCCCAGCCTTAGGGCCTGTAGTTTAATTTTAACTTGGCAAACACAGGATTGCAGTTTTAAAGAATCTTCCTAAAGCTTAAGTTGCACAGAAACATGTGGGCCTGTCATGATATCAGATTTTCACTAAATGGTTATTGTGGCCAGGAGTTTCATGATAATGGTATTATCATGATATCTATGTAAATAAAAATGTATGATAATAAACAATGCTATCAGTCAAGTTCATCTTATTTTGTCTTTTTTTGGCTAAGAAATCACATTCAAAATATGAGAGTAGAAAGCAATTCATAACCATAACTATACATTTGTGGTGCAGTAGTAACTACGCACTTTTTTGTCGTCAT
Source organism: Megalobrama amblycephala (assembly GCF_018812025.1). Taxonomy (NCBI): domain Eukaryota; kingdom Metazoa; phylum Chordata; class Actinopteri; order Cypriniformes; family Xenocyprididae; genus Megalobrama; species Megalobrama amblycephala. The sequence continues at coordinate 11,260,945 of NC_063054.1, forward strand.
TTTTTTTTTCATTTTTTTTTTTCACCCATTTTATGATGGGTGGCAACCAGCGTTGAGGTGCATTGCCGATGTTATCATGTGTGTAATATTAACATCTCATTATTTCATTTTTAAATATCACAGTTATCCTCAATTCTAGTATACTGCAACACCATAGATACATCAACAAATTTAATTTGTTAAAACTATAAATATTAACCACAAATATTCCTCAGTTTCTCTGTTTAGTTATTTGAACGCTTTCGACCAAGCAAATGTCAAAAGGTCAATTTTTTAGCAAAAATTTAAAATAGAACCCCACTGAACCATTTTTATTTATTGATTGATTTTACATGAAATGTGATCTTGCAATAGTTTTCACATTTCAATACAGTTAATTAATTAGATCTGAGTGAGCATGGGCTAGATGAATGCCTATAAATCTCTTCCTCCTCCTCTTCTTCCAGTGGCAGTTACAAATCTGTTCCTGTACTCTGTAGCATGTCAGTCACAAGTAATTATTGAACTGTGATTAGACCTCAGACCAGATGATCCATGAATGCGGCGTGTTAAACTCAAAGACAAGATGCTCATGGTGTTTTTAGATGCAAATAAATGAGGAGACACTGATTCAGTGGCGCCTTGATAAACATGGCTACCTGCTTAAATCGTGCAGAGCCTGTTAATTAGAATGATTAGCTACAAACACCTCACCACTGAGTAATTAATTTAGAACAGGAGTTGTTGACATGAGGACAGCTCATTAACATAGGCAATAATTGTGTCGTTGTGAGTGCATCTGCATTTAATTTCCTATGAACAGACATAAAAACAAAGAAATGCTTTAGTAAAACCCATATACATATATTCTCTTTTTTTTCTGTTTTTGTGCAGTAAGTATTAATTTAAAAAATGGTGCATTTCTAAATAGGGCTGTGAAACTTATATAAAGAGTCTCAGAGGAAGAAAGCCAAGTTAGAATAATTTCCCAGCTGTCCATTTTTCATGGTTTGAAAGACTAAACTTTAAATCCACACTTTAAGACCCTCAGAATTATTCACATCAGTGTACACATTTTACTTTTTACTAAAGCCTATTCTCAAAACATTAACAGATAACAGATGAGAGGCTATTGTACAAGACATGTTTTGAGCTCCAGTCAGCCCCTAAGTGCGTAGTTTATTTCTCACCTAAGCTTTTATGTTGACAAGAATGGAGAAAGTAAATAAAACGGACACAAAAATCTCACAGTCAACCAAATTATATAAGCACAGAAAAAAATAGTTTTTGAACCATTGTGAAAGTGAAAAATCATCTTAATTAGAATGAAGCTATCGGACAATAAACAGAACATAAAATCTGGCAGTAAATCTTTTCAACGTCAAAGAGTTTAAGAGACACAGAAACGAGCAGAGCTTCCAAATTTTCTGTGTGACTACAACAAAAATGGTAAATTTGACACTAAAACATAAAAACACGAGAAATGTTTTTGTTTTAAACATTTGTTTTGACTGTAAACCCTAATGCTCAAAATAGTTTATTGGTTTGAGTAGGACAAACTTAAATTAAACAAATAAGTTAAATTAACTGTTATGAGTATTTAGAACTTTCTTTTTCTTTTGAGTTCATGCCACTGACATATTTCAAGTAAACTGAACTTCTGAACTCATTGTTTTGAGTTATATTAACTAATTTCTTTTCATTTTGGGCTGGGATTTTTTATTGCCCTGCATGCTTTGCCCATGGAACTCGAAAGGGAGAGTAAATGCTAAAATTAAGTGTTATATAATGTTATTATAATGTCATCAAGGGAAATTTAGTAGTGATTAATGAGTTTCTTTTAATGTTGTTTTTGGAGAGTTACCATCATGGTGACAAGTGGTTCATGAGCTTGGTTTGAAAGCAGGTAAGTTACATGTTTTAAGTTATAGGCTACTATTGTTAATGTGACCGGTCTGCGCCTTCACTCTGCGTTGTGGTTTATTGAAGAGACCGGACAACAGAAATTCCTCAGACCACTTGTTTTTATTCTGAGATAATAAAAAGAAAAACAAAATCAAAAGACAATCTGTGGCCTTTTAGCATCAACCTTCCTTCAGCTGCACTTACCGCGAACTGCACTTTACATTACAGTTTCAGATGAACTGCATATGATCTGATTAACAAACTTTACATTTAACATTAACATTTTTCACACTATAAAACATTTTATATAAATTCAAGACAATAATATGCACAGAAACATAGATGGAAAACATACCTGAGATAATAAAAAGAAAAACAAAATCAAAAGACAATCTGTGGCCTTTTAGCATCAACCTGCCAGTCAAAACAGATCATTTTAGCCACAGATCTTGGTTAAACACTCAAAACAAAATACATCATATTCCAGAACCTTTCAATGATATTAAACTTAATTTTTAACACACAAATAGATAATTTCTTGTCATTTAATAGCTAATTTTAAACTTTATTGACAGAGCTTAAGCAGAACTCACCTTCCTTCAGCTGCGCTTACCGCGAACTGAAGGAAAGCGACCGGAACTCAATTCTTAAAGGAGCCGTGTACCATTTTTTAACAATTACTACAAACACAGAAGAAAATGAACTTATAAGCATAGAAAACAACTCAAATAACAAAAATCAATATAAAAAGAATTTCCAAAATTCAAAATACTGGGAGAGATTTTGTGTGAAATTAATAAATTTTATATATATAACATCTGTTACATTAACATGTTAGCAAATTAGCAACGTTGACATTTTCTGAATTAGATAGCGAGTAAAATATTTACATAGATTTACAATAGCCTGATAATTTTAAGTGAAAAATATAAATTAGTTTACTCAAATATTTCAAGTTAAGAAGAATAAAAATGTATAAAGGCGGGGTATCAGACAGTTTCTGCCAATCTCATGTTAATCTTGAGTACACACAGAGTAGTATTGCATCCTTTGTATCTCCGAAAAGTCTTTAGTTTTATCATATTTATAAAAGATAGATACGCTGTACTGAGTGTTTCCGAAAAAGTCGAGCTCCTGGAGGCGTGCCTGCCGTCAGTGCCGTGGGCAGAGCTAAAGAGTCACGAGCGCGCGCATCTTTTGCATAAAGATCATCTGCAAGCTTTGACATCATTATAAATAAAAAGGGAAGAAAGGGAAACTTTGGCCATGTTTAGCATGAGAATTCAATCTATCTATATCTAGTTTTTACATTGTACTTATATTTTAAAAATACCTGCATGTAATTACAGCTGTAATTAATTTATGTAATCACATCTATAATTACACTATCGACCCTTTCCTTACACTTTAACCCACCCTTAAACTGTACTTATTTTTTAATGTGACTACATTGTAGTTAAGGACACCTAATATAAAGTGTGATCTATCTATCTATCTATCTATCTATCTATCTATCTATCTATCTATCTATCTATCTATCTATCTATCTATCTATCTATCTATCTATAATCATCATTACCCTGAGACAGAAATGGTTTCCATACATATATGTGCCACCATTTATCCAACATTTTTTCTCAGTTATATATTTAAATATATATTTAAATTAATATCACACATCTGACACATTCATATCATTCTATTAAGGAATGCATGTATTAGGGATATGTTTGTGAGTTGTTTATATTCTCATTTTCACTAATGCCTGTTTTCATTTTCATTCCTAACAGTATCATTTCTGTGTTGACTGAATGTTTTGGCAATATTGTATGGGGAACAGTTATGCCACAGTTATGCCAATAAAGCACACTGAAATGATTTGAATAGAAAGACAGAAAGTGAAGTAGACATTTAGATTCAGTGACACTGACATACAAGAAAAGAGACATGATTTATATTGTCTCTAAGGCTCTGCGTTTAATAGAGTCCTGGTATCTAAAAGGAAAGGAAAAATCTGCCCATCTGTTTGTGTTTTGCAGGTAAGATAACTAATAATGAGTTGATTTAATCAGTGCAGTGCCGAAACAAAACAGACACAGGGTGACTTCTCAACTCTGGAGGACTGCGGACAACCCCAGAGCAAGAGAAAAACAAGTATGCGAAAACTATCAGAAATTATTATGAATCCAGCTAGCGTTGTTGTTATTGATTTCCCATCTTTTCTTGGCTCATAAACAGTGTACTGTGAGTCGCTCAGCCTGAGCTCACAGCTTACCAACAGATCTGGGATCAACGGCCACGAGGAGATCGATTTTGCCATGCAGATTTCAAGTCCTGCTTAACCAGTGCTGGCATTATGAGAAGTTCACTTTAGGCCATCAGTCAGCTTACATGAGCTGCTGAAGCATCATGGTCCAAAGATAAGTGTGTTTGTATATTGAGGAACAGAATGTTAGCTGAACACCTCCTGACGTGAAGGGATTCTCTGGAATCATGATCTAGCTTATTGTTGGCAATTTTAGAACTGTAAATTGAGGTTCAGCTTGAAATACATCACAGTACATGCAGATGTTTTGCAGAGCTTGGTTGAACTTGGCTGTTCATTTACTTTTGTATTGTACTTGTATTGTATTTTATTGCAACACTGGTTAAAAGAGGACAGCTTCAGTTTCAGTAGCGTCATACACAACAAATGTGTTCTAAAATCTGCTCAAAATATCAAAGATGTTTCCGACTGGATGGATGTGTGTGCCCATGATACACTACGCAATTTTCTGTGAAATGTGTAAAGTGTGGCGCAGACTTTTAGCAACTATTGTCGACTTATTCAGACTGGGGCAAAAATCTGAGTAAAAGCCACGTAGTGTATTCTAGCCTTACATGCAAAACAACCACATTAAACTGTATTTTTGTCTTCTGGTTCTCGAATCTGATTGGCTGAGAGTCGTGCGATATTCGCCCAGTATCAGCACTGGAACCATTTCACCGTTTGTATCACTCAGTCATGGCGGTCAAGCAAATCCACCATATATATATTTTTTTCCCTTATAATTACTACTGTTTTTGTGTTGTGTAGAATGTAGTTTTAAGAGTTTTTTTGTTGAGAATGTATCTATTTAGATCTCAAATTTGTGACCCATATATAAACATAGCACCTATTTTACAATTTGTTTAGATGCATTTGCATCTTTTTGCGCTGTCATGGGAAACCTTTTAAAGGGACAAAGATATGATAATTTCCTCAGCGGACATTCAAACTGATATTTTATAATGGATATAATATTATGGACATTGACCTGAAGAATGAATGCTAAATCAGATGCAGGTCGATCCAGAGGTGTAAAAAGTACCTGAAAACTACACTGCGTTCCGAATTATTATGCAATTGACATATCAGATTTCAGCACAATAAACATTCAGATTTTAGTTTTTCTAAGAAAATGTTTGTTTGTTTATTTATCCATGTCTTTTTAGATAACTGGTATCAATCTCAGACAAAATAATTTGCCAGATCTATGGAAACCCTACTTAGAGGTTGTTCCACATTATTAAGCAAGTCACAGTTCTCATGCAATATGGGGAGGAAGAAAGATCTTTCTGAAGATGAAAAGCATGAAATGGTGCAATGTTGTGCAAAAGGCATGAAAACAACTAATATTGTGTGCCACTGAATGGAGATTATCAAATTATCATAAGATTTGTGAGTGATTTAGAGCACAGCAGAACTCGGTCAGATAAAGGCTTATTAACACTCTGAGGTCTGAGGGTATCGCCGGCGATACCACCGCGTTTTTTTTCTTACCAGTGTGAAAGAGACTCAAAATACTCTGTCAATGTTGCACATGCAATTAAGAGTTATACACCATTTTAATCTGTTGAATATCTTCTTTCATTTGTGTACACTCAGAGTAAAAACAAAATGTTGTGCTTTTTGTAAAATAAAGAAAACTAACATGATGCGTGATCTCTCGTCTCCCTCTGAACGAACTCCAATCTGATAGTTCTCAGAAAATGAACTGTAACTTAGTGAATACTAATGACAAAAAAATTACACTCATGTCTAAAGAAACGTTGAAATGTCAGGTTTTAAATTGTGCAAGTCAAATCGAAAACAAACATTCTCTGTTTATGTAATCTGTATGAAAAGAGAGCCATGTCAGAAGTCTGTGATTCAGCTCATTATCCGCTAATGCGGCCACGCCCACGGAGCCAGCGCTATTCAGACACAAATTCTGAGGCAACACATGCATACATCATCTCAATCGTGTATTTATTATCTTGAAAAGTGTTTATCTGGATGTTAAAGCCATGGTTAGCCAGCTCTAGAAGACATGCAGTTAGTTCCTAGTTCCTTTTCTTCTTTATATGGATTTGTGGCCTAAAGGTGCACAGAGAGCGCCCTCTGGCTGCAAGTATGAATTGAAAACACCATTCCTGAAATGTCCTCTTCTTCTTTAGAATAATTTGTGGACTAAAGGTGTACAGAGCGCCCTCCGGCTGCAAGTATGAATTGAAAACACAGTATCCAGCACTCATAGTGATGAGAATAAATATAGAATAAATATTATATATATAATATAGAAATTTGACATAAACATATAAGAATCCATCAATATTTCTCCAAATGTGCATGCTTTTAAAAGCCTATATGAAATGCCATAGAGGTAACATAATTGTTCAGGCACTTTGCATCATTTCTATATTATTTGCAAATTTCTATATTATATATACATTATATTTTAAAGAATATAATAGAATACAATTATTTTAAATTGAGCTGAGACATGATTACAGAGGGTTTTTTTTCACAGCCTACCTGACTGAAAGGCCTCATTAATATGCAAGTCATTTCAGGTCATTATTATGCGGTTCTTTTGTCTTCTCAGGTGAGAATCACCCATTATTCATGCAGATTCACGCCTCCACGGATACTGTGTTTCTTGACAAAAAGTGTCTTACAAAAACTAAATCAATATATTGTTTTATATGAAGGAGTAGGCAGCATAATTTTTACATAAGCTGCTGGTGTCTCTGGAGTATTGAGAACCTCACCATGCAGGCTGGTAGTTGTGCGTAAAGATTTTAGACACCACTAACCAAACCTAACAAAGAGAAACATTTACAGTCGGTGTAGAAATACATTTTTAAACAGTTTTATTGCTGTCGTGTTTTTTTTTGCAGCATGGGATAGTGAATAGTGCATTGTACAATAGTGCATTGTACTATGCACTATCCTCGTTTTTATACCATAGCTGAAAATGGCCAGTTATGAACTACCACATATCTTGCAAAAGTCATTTTAATACCCTCCATCTCACTTCCCAGTATTCCAGCCCAAATCACCACCCGTCAGCTCCTTGCTGATGTCGCAGTCTTGTTGGAACATGGTGGCCATTCACCAACCATCCAGAAATCCATCCATTTAGACCATCCATTGTAGTACGGCATTAGTCAGTGAATAATGAGTCTTCATGTATTTCTAAACCCACTGTAAATGTTTCTCTTTGTGAGGTTTGGTTTGGAGTGGCTGAAATGCATCTGAAATGCATCTTGAGACTCCAGAGGCACCAGCAGTTTCAAATACCCGTTTACTGCTCAACATTGGCTTTTTTATAGCTGCCCTTCTAATACAATTAATGTTTTTGACAGGAACTTTCCTCAATAAGCCTTTATCTGACCGAGTTCTGCTGTGCTCTAAATCACTCACAAATCTTATGATAATTCGATAATCTCCATTCAGTTTCATACAATATTAGTTGTTTTCATGCCTTTTGCACAACATTGCACCATTTCATGCTTTTCATCTTCAGAAAGATCTTTCTTCCTCCCCATATTGCATGAGAACTGTGACTTGCTTAATAATGTGGAACGACCTCTGAGTAGGGTTTCCATAGATCTGGCAAATTATTTTGTCTGAGATTGATACCAGTTATCATGGATCATGGACATGGATAAATAAACGAGCAAACATTTTCTTAGAAAAACTAAAATCTGAATGTTTATTGTACAGAAATCTTACTGATTTGTCTCTTGCATAATAATTTGGAACGCAGTGTATACTTGAGTAAAAATACAGATACCTTAGAGTGAAAATGACTCTGTTACAAGTCACCAATTCCAATACGACTTGAGTAAAAGTCTTAGATTTTATCTGATTTTAATATTACTTAAGTATTTTACTCATCCTGAATGTAGGCTCAAAGATGCACTAATCCTCAACACCTGAGAGACATCCGGTGAAAATAAGAAACAACTGATTTGTAAGATGAGAAGTCATGATTATTTTCTATTAAAATTAAAAAGTCAAAGTCTAGTTGCACTGGATGTGCTGGTTTCGGCCTCATCACCAGCTGCAGTTATGACCTCATCAAACACCTGCGATTCAGCAAAAATCAGCTAATGCACTCGTATTCATGTAAAGTAGCCTTGTTGACAAGTTTGGGTGAGTAAAGGCAAAATGCACAAAATAGTACCTTCAATGCCCTTACATGGCGATATCGCTTCTTTATAGAAGAAACAACTGTTGCAGAAAAAGTTAGGTGCCATGAAAAATGTAATGTGTAATTGCATTAATCACAAATGTATTGGAGTAAAAAGTACATTTACTTGTTCAAAAATGTAATCAAGTAGAGAGTAAAAGTTGTTAATATCTTTGATACTCGGTCAGTACAACTACAAAGTAGCCAAAAAGATACTTAAGTACAGTAACTAATTACATTTACTCAAATACTTTACACCTCTGGGGCGATCTCTCTTTCATAATACCATAATACTCTGCTCTACATAATGCAATGAGCTTCAATGAAGCGACTCAATGTTCTTTCGTTACTAGTTGTAAAGTGACATTTTAGAATTAGTAACAGAGACTTGGGCTCAACTGTTAAACTGTCAAACTGAGATTTGAATCTGTGGCGGAAGGAAGTTATTGCATGGCTACTCGTGTGATATTGCTCCTATATATGATTTTTTTTTACCCCTATTGGCAAATTAATTGTTTTACCTTAATAAACATATGCCCAAGACTTATTGTCTTGCACATATTTGCTTCTCAAAACAAATGTATCTTGTTTTAAGATTGTTTAAATAATTTTACTGGGACAAAAATGTTTTTGCTGTGTATTTGTCAGTTCAGCTCATAGAAGTCCCTATGACTCCAAATCGAATCACAAGTCATTGAGAGTGACAGTTTATTTCTGTTGTCTGTGATTAACATATTCTTCGAGCAAATTGGGTGATGGATAGACAGAATATCCTGTCCACTTGAAATGGATGATAATAAAACAATTTTCTTTGTCCCGAGGTCAAAGCTCTGGGCTTAACCCGAGTAAGCCTGTGAAAGTGTGAAAAGTGATTAAAGGCAGAGAGAGAATATGTCAGCATCTTTGAGACCACTGGGATAAGCTTGTTAACCCTGACCTCTGATGTAACAACCAGAAACCACTCTGAGGCCAAACTCTCCTTATATATACATTAATGTGATTATCAGCAAACAGGGTCACAGTGGTTCAGCACAGGCTGCATTGAGAGACATACTGTATTACTGAAATGGTCAGGTGTCAAAACATTGAGCCTAATAGTCATCAGAATCTCCATTGAATTAAATAAAACAGGAAGAAAACACTTTTGTCTCAGTGAGGGGGAAAATTATTTCGAGTATGGCAGGAAGTCTGAGATCACTAGTTGGAGAACTTGACTTAAAATGCACTGAATACTTTATTGTTATTAATTCTTGCTCAGCACAGAAAAGAGAGATAGAGAGAATGTGCATGTTATACTGATGGCTTCATCAGGCTTATACTTCTTTTTTGAAAGTTTAAAACAAGTATCTTTTAGATCTGGTCATCAACAGAGTAGTTTATTCTATAAAACCATGGAAAATCACTTTGAAGCAAAGGGCGTTACCCAGATTGTCTGTCACAAAACCTATTGAGCAGTCTATGTAGGCACTATTTTAAGACATCATCTCGCTGTTCAAAAATATTGCAATGCTGTATTTTTTTAAGGCCCCGAGCACTGATGGTGTGAGGACTCTATTGTAATTTCTCGTTCAATTCTTCTTCTTCTCCGAAATGAATTGCATTTTTGAGGTCCTAAACATGTTCAAAAACTCATGAAACTTTGCACACGTGTCAGAAGTGGTGAACATTAACGTCTGATATGGGTTTCAGAATTAGGTGTGGCAAAATGACTCGATAGCGCCACCTACAAAATTTCAATTAAGCGCCCTTCGACAAGTATGAAATTCGGTAGACACATGTAACAGCCCAATACCTACAAAAAATTCTGGGAGCAAAATCTGTAAACCAAACAGAAAGTGAGATATTTTGAATTTTCTCTGCAAATTTTTTGCAGTTTTTGCCATTTCCAGACGTTGTACTTTAACAAACTCCTCCTCAGATTTGGTCAGTCTAATCTAAAGGTTTTCACTGAAGGGCGTGTCCGTGGCGACCTGACAAAATTCGATGTTTCACCATGAAACAGGAAGTTGTTGTAACTCGGCCATACAGTGTCTGATCTACCCCAAACTTCACATGTTTTATTAGAGTCCTGACCTGAAGACATCTACATGTCAATATTCAGTTACAGTCATAGCGCCACCTGCGGGCAACAGAAAATGTCATGTTTTACACTGTGTTTTAAACTCCTCATAGAGATTTAACCGGAACAACATCACATTTGGTCAGTCTAATCTTAAGGCCTTAGCGATGTTAAATTGCAAAAATCTTGAGCTTTCATTGTCCGTGGCGACTGACAAAGTTTGATGTTTCACCATGAAAGAGGACGCTGTTGTAAGTCAGGCATACAGTGTCCGACCTGCCCCAAACGTCACATGTGTGATAAGAGTCCTAGCCTGAAGACATCTACATGCAAATATTCAGTTAGTCAAACGCCACCTGTTGGCAACAGGAAACGGCATGCTTTACACTGTAATTCACTCCCAAAAACACATTTAAATATGCCACGAAGTACCAAACATGCTAGAAACACGTTAAATCACGCAACACTTGGCTAAGTGCTAAAGTATGCGATTAACGCCACAAAACAGGAAGTTGTTGTAACTCAGGCATACAATGTCCGATCTGCCTCAAAATTCATGTTTGATAAGTGCCCTGGCCTGAAGACATCTACACGCCAAAATTTATAGTCATATCGCCACCAGCTGGTCTAAGCTTTAGATGTTTTCTTTTTTCAGCAGGGACAGAACACATCACAAAAAGCTCAGAACAATAAATATAAATCCAGGATGGCTGGTGAGGCAAGAGAAATTTTGTTTGTTCTACTGTATATACTTGTTATTATGCTGTTAACTTAGCCACATGCTAACATCAAATGCTAGTCGAGTCCCAAGTGGAATTAGTTGTCTAGAGCACTCTAAATCAGTCACTTATTACTGTTAGGATGCTGCCTTAAGGGCTGATCATGCAAAACACTTTCCATTGTGCCATTTTTCCATTGTTTTTCTACGTAAACATGCACTAGACTGCGTGTTTGACTGGAGTTTTAAAATTGTGGCACTCAACCTAAAGTAAGTTCAAAACACAGCTCTAGATTTTTTTTGTTCTTTCATTTAACTGCCCCATGTCTTGCATTTTTCAAGGCCTCCTTAGAAGGCTGCTCTCTATGTAGGCAGTAGGTAGCGAGGCAGTTTACACCTCTGTAAGTTTTAAAACACGGCTCATATTTCCATGACAACTTGATTCTCCAGTTACTCCACTTGTAACAACATACTTGAGGTAATATAGCCATAATGAGTTCCTCTCTTGTTCAGGACTGACAAATGAACCCAAGTTCTGTTTGCTTTGCCACATGTTAAGTCGTGAACACATTCTAATCAGTTGCTCAATCCAGTCAGTTGCTCACACGCTTTCTCTTAAAACTAAACATATGTTAATTACCAGGAAGTCTATTACGTCAAATCAAACCATAGACACTTGTACAGAAATCTGCCCCTTCCTACACTGAACACATGTTTCTCATTCCACATAATTAGCCGCAGATTGCAGAAGTGCCATTGCAGGAGAAATATTATTGTTGGACAGCGAGTAAAGAATTTTAACGGGTGGGGAAATAGAATTAATTGTGTTTTTTTAGAGGTTAAAGTTCACAAGTGGTCTTTAAACCAAAGCAATGCTACAGATTCGACTCCCTGAGAAGTCTGTAGTTCATGCTGCACTGTATCTCACAGACTTGTGCTTCCAAAACATGTCTAGTTTTTCAACGCTATAACTACACTAAGCTCACATGGCCTTGTCCAGAGAAACATAATGTGGCCATTAAAGCAGCTCAGTGTTTAATGGCAACCTTTTAGCATTTGAAGTACTGCAGAAGGTATAACAAACAGCTTGAGACCTCTGTCTTTTTTTTTTTGTTTTTTTTTGAAGATAAAGAGCTGGAGGGCTGTTTCAGGTCTCTTGTTCTTTTCTGTGGGTTGTTTACAAATATACTGTGTTAAAAGCAGCATTTGAAATGCCGGTCAGCACAAAAGAGCTTTTTTAAGAAGGTCGCTTAGTGCTAATTGACAAAAAGAAAAAGAAAGCAATGGTCAAAAGGAAAATATTGCTCTTAGAGTCCTATTATTTTCTTGCCTCTGCAAAATAGTTGTATTTATTCTCTGAAGGTATTCAAATTGTCCAAAAATGCTAATAAATAAATTATTATTTATCTGTGTTGTAACCTGAAATCCATGAAATAACACTTTGGTCTCAGGGTATGTGAGCCAAAGTTACACACTAAAAAAAAAATTGGGTTGAAAATGGACAAACCCAGCGATTGGGTTAAATGTTAAATGTTGGGTTAAATAAAACTGCTGGGCAGTATTGTTAAAAAAAATACTATATGACTGGCTAAAAATGAACCCAAAATGCATTGGAAATTAAAATTTAGACACATAACTACTAGAGGCAACAATAATAATCAACAGGTGAACATTTATTAATGAGCAATTTAATAAATGTTTATTGAATTGTATTGCATTCATCATTATTCATTAAACCGCTGGGTTAAAACAAACCGATTGCTGGGTTTGTCCATTTTCAACCCAACTTGTTTTTAACTCAGCATTTTTAGAGTGTATCTGTGTAGATCTTTGATTTGGCCCACCATGCCATATCGCAAGGAAACATTTAACATGCGTTTTATTAATTTTTGCATTGAAGTGCAGAGAATATAAATTAATTTGATTAAAAATAATCCAATTATCATATTAAATTATAATATAGTTTGATATAATGCAACATTTCTTTTGGCCCACAACCCCCAATCAAGTTTCATTTTTGGCCCTTTATAGTAAAAAGTTTGGTCACCTATGAAACTTTGTGTTGAGTTTCATTGTGTTAGTTCCTAGAAACAACATTTTTACAGTATTTGGCAGTAAAATTACATTTATTGTCTTGTTAAAATTAATTTTTCACTGCATGTGGTAAGGTAACCACATGGCTATAAATAGTTTTTATTTGTAATTAATACATTTATTTAAATATAATTCAGTTAAATTATAGTCCAACAGCACTGGAACTTTTCACTGTTTGTATCACTCCTCTTGCCTGTGTTTGTGCATTCAGTCTGTGCATTGGTGGGGCTTTTTAAATGACTTTCAATGTAACTGCAGCTTACATTGTTGTGCAATTTGGTGGCAATATCAAGGTGTTGAGGCTACTGCCTCAAGTGTTTATTGAAAGCATTTCTCTTGGATTCTTCTATGTGACTACACAAAAAAATATGCACACATGGTGCTAATGGGGTGTTCCAGACTAATGACCATTTTAAACCAGATGCCACTTCATAAAAATAATATGTAACATATGTAAAGGCGATATATAACATATGAGAACTTAACATGTAAGAGAAATGGTGCAAAATTTCATCGGGCAGAGCTGATTCACAATTACAGGAAACATTTGGTGGAGGTTGTTGCTGCCAAAAGAGGGTCAGCAAGTTATGAAATCAAAAAGTTCACATCCGTTTCCCAAGTCTGCACTGAAAATGTGGTGTTCAATGAAAGCTATCACTGTGTGTTACAGTATTAGACTTTATCTATTGTTGTCACTTAGTTGAAGGTCGTATCAGATTTTACAACCAATTTAATGATGGAGGTGCAAAGTGTGTATGATCTTACTTGAACGAATGGTTTATTTCAGCAGAAGCATAGATGATCACAAACTCCTTATTTTCAATATCACCCCACCAAGTTAATAAATCTCAGCATGCCACTGCATCACAGATGTTGTGGGAGGATGTTGGATCATTGTCAATCCAGTTTCTCTCTACACTTTTACCTTATCATCACACTGATAATCTTGTGCTCATCTGTCCATACAGTTCTGTTCCAGAGTTTTACTGGCCCATCTCTGCTTCGTGCCAAATTGTAATCCAAACTGAGGTTTGCATCTTCAGTGTGTGCTGTGAAATTCTGCTGCCAAGGTCTTCTGTCAACAGTAGATAGCAGCAGTTTCATCACACTGTTCTGGATGTTGTTCATGCATTCACCTCGCTGATCCTGCTGCTGTCCAGCGCTGAAGTGTTCAAGTATTCAAAATACTTTCTATTCAAAATCTTTTTTAACTGGCTTTCTATTAATAGCAATTCCAAATGAAAACCATCTGTGGTCTGCCAGTGCCTTACATTATTGGCAATTTAGTATTAAGCGATTAATTAAGACCAAAACAAAAGATAACATTAAGGGTATAACAATATTTAAACCAAACCGAATTCCTTGAAATCATTTCAAAGCGGCAGCGCGGAGTGTGAATGAACGCAATCATCTCTTCCTCTTTAATACTAGTTACAGAATAAACATGAATGAACATCTGAAGGTATGTTGAAAGATACAGTACAACTTACTGAAGTCTATCATATCTCATGTAGTTGCTCAAATAGTGTTTCAGCGACAGAAAGATGTCAATAAAACAGCTGGTAAACAAAGTCCTGTAGCAAAACATTTACCTTAGGCAAGTCATTCAGTGTCCACAGCTTGTTAGTTCGCCAGACAAAGCCTATATATTTATTATATTTTACTTAACCTTTTAGTGAGGTCTTGATTATTTAATGTATGTTTAAATAAATTGTCATGAAAATGACAGACACTGTGTAAATGATTATATTTCAACAATGAAACAATTTTATAATTAGATTTAGAAGTTAATGCAAAAACTGCCTTATGTGCAGTTTAAATGTTATTTGAGTGTTGATTATCATATCTAAAAAATAAATAGCAACTAAATTTAATAGTTTAGGTTCGGTTGTTAACCTCTAATATTATAGAAATGTGCAAGTAAGGGCTTCCTCTATAGTTTACAGCATTAGCAGAGATCAATTTATGTACTGTTACACCCATAGTGTAAATGTATGCATTCATCTCTGAAAACATTATTTTTGTTTACATTGTGAAATGGAAGTGTGCAAAGGATTGTGGGTAATTGGAGGACACTAAGCATACACTTGATGCATCCTTCAAAATGAGCTGAATGAAGGACGTAAAAAACGAAGGCTGCCTTCCAAGGTTCCTTCAAATAAAGGGTACATTTACGCAACAACAATGTACAAAAATGATCCCCGTTTACACAGATCTGTGAAAATGACTAAAAGAGGCCAAATACTGAGCTGGCATGCTTATAGATTAAACACAAAATAATCATCTGCATGCTGTCACCGTTTTCACGGATTTGTGTTTTTGTAGTTTACACCGTTGTTGTGTAAATGAATGGCCAAAATGCATGAAATAGTTTTCCATTTTTAGTTGAAACTGGTGTTGTGTTAACGGCCTTCTGCGGCGCTTGATGAAGTGGCAGCTGAGATATGCAGCCTTCCATTTGAGAAGCACACAATGTCTACTGTCTATCTTTTCCTTTTTTTTTTTTTTTTTTTTTTTTTTTTTTTGGTCACAGTACTCAAATATACAGCTTGAAGACAGTACTATCCCATTTTTTTACACGTGGCATTGTACCCAAATCATCCTGATGCACATTTATTGTCTGGCCTTGGTAAGATTTTGTCATTTTAATGGCTCTGCTTATTTTGTTTGTGTGAAGGATTTTTCTTATTTCTGTTGTGCTTTGCCAATTTCCAATGGCTTGGCACTCTTTGTCTGAGTACCACTTGTTAATCTGAACTTTATTTTATCAGAGAAATCTAATAGCTCTCTGTCGAGAAGGCCAACAGTAGATCTTTCAGTGACAAAGTGAGTTATTGCATCTTACAAAATGAATCATTTCCGCGGCAGGTCCAAACTCCCAGCCAGGCAGTTTACTGTTTACTGAAGCAACTGTTATTTGACCTTTAAATCTGCTCCCACTGAGGATCCGGTCCCCTAAAAACACAATCAAGACTCCTTTCAAACTGAACTGCATAGTCTTACAGAAGACCCTGCTGAAAGAGCTGGTGGACTGAAGGGAGGAGAAACATTGCATGACATATCCTAATTCCCCAAAACCATGAAGAAATCTACTGTATGCAAGACGTCCTATCTGTTACTTTATTTATTTCATAGATAAGTCACATTAATGTTGTAAACTAGATTTTCCCTTTTCTTTACATTGTACATTCTTAAAGGATTAGTTCACTTTGAGATTAAAATTTCCTGATAATTTACACACCCCCATGTCATCGAAGATGTTTTTTCTTTCCTCAGTCAAAAAGAAATTAAGGTTTTTGAGGAAAAAATTCCAGGATTTTTCTCCATATAGTGGACTTCAACAATTACCAATGGGTTGAGGGTCCAAATGTCAGTTTCAGTGCAGCTTCAAAGGACTCTACATGATCCCAGATGATGAATAAGGGTCTTCAATAAGCCACGCACTTTACGTAATCACGTTGGAAAGGTCACGCGTGATGTAGGCGGAAGTACCGCGGTAGGGCGGAAAAATCCTCATTTTCTCTTCCAACTTCAAAATCGTCCCACATCGTTGTTTTACCTTTTTTTGTAAAGGCTGTTTGGTTTAGTCTTTGCACGTTCACTTTGTAGACACTGGATCGGTACTTCCGCCCATGTCATGCGTGATTTTTTCAACATGATTACCTAATGCATGGTGCTTCACAGAGCAGTGCAAGACGAGCATTTGTGGTTAAAAAGTATATAATTTTTAATTTTTTTTTTTTTTTAGAAAATTGTTTCTCTAGACAAGACTCTTATTCCTCGTCTGGATCATGTAGAGCTCTTTGAAGCTGCACTGAAACTGACATTTGGACCTTCAACCCGTTGAACCCCAGTGAAGTCCACTATATGGAGAAAAATCCTGGAATGTTTTCCTCAAAAACATAATTTCTTTTTGACTGAAGAAAGAAAGACATAAACATCTTGGATGACATGGGGGTGAGTAAATTATCAGGGAATTTGAATTCTGAAGTGAACTAATCCTTTAAATATGATGGTCACAGAACTATTGATAGTTTAATTTGTTTAATTTATTTTATGATAACCAGTTTTGTTCTCCTATTGATTCACCACCTGGGCCAAAATAAAATCTAAAGCTTCAGTGCCATGTGATTGTTAAATTCAACTTTAGGTCATTTCATCAAATAATTGTTTGGACAAGCTTTGGCAGCAGCAATTGCATGTTAAAACACAGGACATCTAAATGGTGTAAAATTGTCCTGGCTTTCACGTGAAGCCACTGTAATGTTGTTTTGAAATGTCTACAGATCACCATTAGCTGTGGAGTAGTTCTGTTGGATTTTATACACAATAGTTCCTCGAGTCTCCCTCCACTTCAAGGCCTGTGAGGACAAGGTCATTCATGGGCCATTATGGACCTTTCCTCTGTCCTTGTAAAACTTGTAATCATGGAGGCAATATCCACAGCCCAATTGACAGCACTTTGGGGCTCTTTAGAGGTTACACTCCTAACAGTCTTGACTGTTGAGGCTCTTAGGATCATGTAATTGTACTGGATCGTTTAGATTCAACACAACCTTGTATTCCGGCTTTTAGTCGGGAATGAGTGTTATTTTTCCTCCTCTGTCTCTTTGAAAGCCTTAATCTGTACAATCTGATGAGAAGTCACTGAAAGCACTTGGTCAGGGAACATGTGTGGTTATTATTTGGGTTATTTCTGTTACGCAGTACCATTTGGGCTCTGGACCTTTTTAAGTTTTAGTTTATGGAAGTTTTTCTATAAAAATGATTAAACAAGCCAATTTTTACAAAATATGGAATGTGAAACAACATAAAAATATTAATAATTAAAACATGTTTCACATTAAACAGTGTTTAAACAGTATTGTTTAAAACATTTGAATTAGAGGGAAAAAAAGAAGTTGCCTGAAACAAGTAGTAAATCAAAATAGTAAAATTATTTAAAATTCATTCCTGTGTTCACTTAATTGATATGTTGAGATAAAAGAAAGCTAACATATGTTATCCATCTTTAAAACAGGTTTTAAGATTTTTTGGAAGAAGTCTCTTCTGCTCACCAAGGCTGCATTTATTTAATCAGTAAATTAGTAATATTGTGAAATATTATTACACATTAAAATAACTATTTTCTATTTTAATATATAGTAAAATGTCATTTATTCCTGTGATCAAAGGTGAATTTTCAGCATCATTACTCCAGTCTTCAGTGTCACATGATCCTTCAGAAATCATTCTAATATGCTGATTTGCTGCTCAAGAAATATTTGTTTATTGTTATTATCATCAATAAAAAAATAAAAAAAATAGATATGATAATTCCAGTTTTTTTTGAAAATGTGATGCATGTTTTTTTAATGAATAGAAAGTAAAAAAGAACAGCATGCATTTGAAATGTGAATCTTTTGTAACATTATAAATGTCTACTGTCACGTTTTGCCAAATTAATGCATCTTTGCTCAATAAAAGTATTCATTTAAAAAAATTATCAAAAAATCAATAAAAGTATTCATTTCAAAAAATATAAATGATTACTGACCCCAATCTTTTGAACTGTATTGTATGATAAGGACATGCATATTGCATACATGCATACTGCATAACAGAGTTTAAATAATGTAAATGTATATAAGGGAATGTATGTAATGCATGTAGGCAATGCAATGTAATGCATACAGTAAGTGAAAGCAACACAAGAATAACGTAATAGCACCATTCTGATGGACCACACTGAGAAAAATGAATCATTGAGGCTGTAAGTGTAACATAAAAAAAATATATATTTTTTTACAAATAAAAATTTGTTTGTTAATTTACTTGGATAACTTGAGTAGCTCACTTAATTTGGATTTGTAGCAAAAACTTATTTAGTATAATTATATATTGCACGTCTTATCTTGAGTAATCTAGACAAGGCTTTGTAAACACGTGCATTTCCAACATACTATTTAAGTAACATTTACTTAAATATTTACTTCTGGATTTGGCTGATGCAATGAACCCTTTTCACATGCTGATGACGTTTTTTTTTTTAATATTGCAACATAAATCTAGCAATTTTTCACATATTTCATATTTTAAGGCAAATTTTTAACAGTGTGTTGTCAACAACAGCCGTGACCGTTGTTTCGCGCCGCACCGCGCAGCTTGATACGGTCCGTAGACATCGGTCTATACACTGCGACGCATCAATGGAAACTTTACAAATCCCAACCGCTGTTGGAAGCTTCGCAATCGCGTGCATTACCTCCGGTACAGGGCATCTGTTTACTGTCTCGTCGCGCTGCACCGCATATTGTTTACCTTGCTTTTGACACGTCGAAATGCTCCTCGCATTGCTGTAATCTTGTCTTTATTTATTTAATTGTTTGGAAAGCAGGCCCGGCTCCACGGGGGGGCCAGGGTGGGCCTGGCCCACCCAATCAGAGACTTGGCCCACCCTGGCCCACACCACATAACAGCCAATCACAAAATTAGTGCGATATTCAATTCAGCTCCAGACACGTTATTTTCTAATTTCTGCCCAACCCCCCATCTTTTTTCCCTCTGAGACAGACAAGACTTAACGTTAGCTCATTCACTTCGCAACCTTTGAGGTAAACGGACGTGCTGAATTATAAAGCAATAAACGACAGTAACAGCCAATTCATTTTATTAATAATTAGAACTGTTAGTGAACTCAATTAACACACTATAGTAGCCTAATAAAATACAACATGCACAGATTTCTTGTTCCGAAAGGACAAAAGAAAACCATTTTAGCTCACCAGGACACAGCTACCACCTCCTCATCCATTTGCGGCAATGAGGTCGGAGAAATTGATGAGTCGAGTTCATCAGCAGCTTCCGATGGTGTCAAAGCACATTACCGGACGTCCCCGTTATAAAAATTGGGGACAGTCCCGGTTTTTGGTGCTCCGTCCCCGACTGGAGCTGTCCCCGGAAATGTCTCCGTTTTATATCTTGTTCAATATAATCCGAAAATACATTGCAAAAAAGTCTGGCCAGCATACAGCATAGAGGTTTCTTAATAGTGCTGTTAAAATATATATTTTTTTCTAAACATATCTCTAAAATATATTAAACCGTTCAATACCGCTTCTCTACAGTATCCGTATGACAGCGAGTTCACGCACATCGCAGCCTCCTGTCACTCACTCAGAGCAGCGGCAGGCCTCGAGACTCTCGTTCGGTCCGGTTGAAGCGTTTTTGTTATGATAACAACTGATATGACAACTTTAGCATTCATTCATTCATTCATTCATTCAGTGTTTCCCATTAATGACCCTGTGCGCCGCCACCGTTTCCTAATGAACCGAAAATTTAAAACATAAATGGTCTCTACATTGTATTTTGCCAATGAACTAAAATCGAAACCGTAATGGCTTTGTGCCTTAATAAAGCACCAAATACAGTGATTAAGTATATATTTAGTCTGTTTGTGCTGCGTGTTTTAAAGAGAAGTGTGCACTTTGCTCACACGATCAGCTGGCGATTTGGTGATCAAAATTAAAGCTCAAGGATTAGAAATTGGCTACAAGTATTTTAATTTTCCTATACGTTGTGTAAAGTAGCCTAACCAATATATATATATATATATATATATATATATATATATATATATATATATATATATATATATATATATATATATATATATATATATATATATATATATAGCCTATATATATTAGAGTGCATTTGTTACAATAGCCTATATGGATATTACTGTCATATGTATAGCCTAATTATATAGGCCTAAAACATTATTATATTATTATTTTATTGTTATAATTGTTTGGCATCCTAAAACACCTAAAACGATGTAGACTTTATATCACAACTAAAAGATGTTTGAGCCCTCTTTAATGTCCAGGTACAAGTCAATGCTGTTTCTTTGTTCAATGTGCACACTGTACATGAATTGAAGCTCTTAATTTTGAGCTTCCAAAGTGCACCAGATTGATGCATTTAACCTTAAAATGTACAAAATTTTCTTACAGGGGTGCATGCCCCGGACCCCCCTAGAGGAGGTATTGGACAAAAGTTCTAATTTTGTACAGTATAAACAGCTCGTGCAAAAAATTTCAATAATAAATGTAGCAAATATTATTTGTGTTATTTCACATTATATTTTGCAATGTGATTTTTCAAAATAGTATAATAGTTTATAACAATAACAAACAACCCTAACAATTGCCTTATCTATATCAATAGACATGTGAGATTAAAGCATTAAAGCCCACCACCCTCCCACCAATCCGACCGGCCCACCTGGAATATCATTTGGCCCACCTTTCATCTCATATCTGGAGCCGGGCCTGTTGGAAAGTCGTGGATTTTTGTTTTGTTTTACTACTGATATGCTGATATGGAATCACTCAGTCAAAACGAGGATGTTTGCTGCTCTTTCAATAGGCCTATATTTAAATGAACATTTACTTAATTTTATTGTGTATAATCTACTTACTGGGGGATTTCTAGTTCCCAGAATGCTTTGCATCGGATTTAATTCGAAGAGAAAATGTTTATTTTGTTTATCTTCATGTGTTTTTAAGCAAGATAAATAAGTAGAAGTCTTGTTATTATTGTTTAATGTTCTATTAAGGTGGGATTTAGAAAAGTTTTTGTCATGTTGGGAGTTTTGGGGGTTACCGTCATGGTGACAAGTGGAGCCTGACGTTAGGTTGACTACAGATTAGCGTAGAACAGTATATAAAACGATTACTTAATCAGTAATTGTTAGCAGCATCATTGCTATGCAGCTTACATTGATAACATATTGCTCATTATATGTGACATAAATCTTACGTGTGTCCAATTGAAACCATTATACTGATATTATGAATGAATATAGTGTGTGTTTAGTATAATTATGTTATTGTTACTCAATTTCTTTGAATTATTATTATGAGAAAAATTGAGTAGAAATTACTCATAGGTGCATGTTGAAGACATGTAAAAGCCAAGTGGTTCAAACACAAATTAGATGAGTTCAAAATACTTAGAAGTCTGATGCAAATAGTTGCCTCAATTTTTTTGAGTAAAACCAAGGCAATATTTTTTAAAAGTGCATTCTATAGAAATATGATTGTTTAAGTGAAAATAAGTTGGAAATAAAAGTTGTGCATGTTTGTGGTGTATTCGAGGTGTGTATGTGCAGTGATTCTGTGTGAAAGAATGAGCGGGTGTGAAACAAAAGGAAGGAAAAAAAAGTCTTGTTTTGTAACAGCAGAAAAAAGAGGTGTGTGTGCGCCTTGCAGCCCCAGCAGGAGGGCAAATGGGATGATAATGAAACAATGGAGCTGTAAATGCTAGGTTGTCTTGGCAGAGGACGATGTGGCAGACATTTTCCGAGGTGCCTCAGTAGGTCAGAACCTGGCCGTCTGGTTCAGCGTGATGGGTGTGAGGTGCAGAGTCAGGGTCAAACTGACCGCTCTCAGGAGTGACACAACAAAAAACAGCTTGAGGTGAGAGGTTTAGCAGAACCAACACACTATTATAGCTCCTCCACAGCAGGGGTCTCTGCACCATGGCTAAAAATGAGCCCCTGTCAGCTTATATGCGTAATAGCCACGTAATGGTGTGTGAGTATGTGATGTCCTGTGTTTACCTTGGGTATTTCACACGTTCTATAAAAAGCTCTTGACCTGCAAAGGACAGTTTTTGAGAAGTTTGTAGGTTTTGTGAGTTATGGTGTCCTTTACAGAATGGTTAGTGAGATTTATTTTGTAAAAACATCAGTTTCTGATTAAGAGGTAGGTTTTATAGACAGATTGGTTTGAAATTATAAGTTAAAATTATATTTATAGAAAATTGAACTTCATTTATTATAAATTTATAATGGTGGAAGAGAATGTCCCAGAATGTGTAGGCTATATGTCCTGTTTCTTTGAACAGTAATTCAGAATCCCACTTCCTGTAATTCCAGTTCAAATTCCAATTCAACTTCCGGTGTAGCACTTTTTTTTAACTCAAATTCACAGTCATAAAAAAAAAAAGAAATCAAATTTCATCCAGTATTGAGCTGCATTTCATGCCACTTTTAGACATACACTTGCAAACATCACTAAGCACTTCCCCTCAGGGGAGCCCCCACCACCATCTTGAAGTGCATTCAACTTCATCAAGTGAACAGAGAACTTTATTTGGACAGACCCTTGACCCCTCGATTTTGACAGATGGTGTGAGTCTGCTCATATGTACTGCAATATGTATATGCAACTGAGATAAAACAGCATTGCTCCACAGCAGATTCCAAGTGATCGAGGGTTTAGGGTGTTTTATTTAAACCCACTGCAGGGTTCTGCCAGTAGTGGGCACTCATGCAACTTAAGCAATTACATTCAGCCAAGTGAACAAGTTAGTGAGGGAAAGGCATAAAAAAGTGGACATAAATGCAGCCCTGTTGGTGACAAGTGCAAGTTTTCTGAAATTTCATACTATACAGTACATGAAATCAGTAACTGAGTCACAGAAAAATCTGCATTATATAAAAAAATGCCAGGACTGTTTATAAAAGGGATAATTCCAGTCCTGACTTCATGGTCAATACAGCAAAACACTATTTCACAGTCCCTCCAGGATTTTGCGATTCTGCAATTGCAGAATGGAACACAAAATCAAGCAAACTCAGCAATATTCTGAGGTGCCATCACATCACACATTCAGCCAAAGCCCACTTTGAAGAAGGCTAATTGTGTTGAACTTGAATTTATCGCTAAACTTTTGTTTGCGCTGTTGCTTCAGCAATGTTGGGGGTAATGCGTTACAAGTAATGTGCGTTATGTAATCAGATTACTTTTCTGAAGTAACAAGTAACGCATTACTTTGTAAATTCACACTAAGGCTGTCGATTTAATGTGTTAATTAGAATAATTAATTATGGTAAAAAATAATGCATTAAAATTATTAATGCTTTTAACGCACTTGCTCTGTCCCAGACCGTAGGTCATCTTACATTTTATACAGTTGATTGATGATGAATATGATGCAGAGCAACAACTCACTGAGCGATGGAGCATATAGAATGCAGTTAGAATATCCCCAAAATTCAAGATATGGGGGCAAAAATGCCCCTATATGAGTTTTTGTCTCATATGTATGATATAGTTAAGCTATATCACGAGTAATGAGTGCAACATCACACAAGTGCTGTTTTTTTGTCCCAAATAGCAGGAGTACAAATGCGATACTGATTTTGCACAACAGTTCAATTAATTCAGAAGTTAATATTGTGTTATTTTTGACACAATATTATCTGTTTTGCTCACTTTTGCCATCAAAAATATGAAGACAAAGCAGAACTGTTCATCTCCGAGCAACACAGTGATGTTTCATTTCTGAATCCACATTTAGAACGAATCAGGTCAACCAATGATTCAATTGACCATTAATAAAGAGAACTATTTACTTCCTTCCTAAATTAATCAACCATTTGAACGAATTAAATGAATGAATGACTCATTGACTTTTATGCTACCTACTGGCAGTTTTAGTTTCTTATTTAGAGGATAATTTCATTAAAAAATAATTTTATTTTTCTGTATTATTAAAATAATAAAAAAAAAAAAAAAAAAAAAAATTAAAGGTAATTGAAATGAAAAATGAAAAATGAGTCATCATTTACTCAACCTCATGGTCTAAAAATATACAGGTGCTGGTCACATAATTAGAATATCGTGAAAAAGTTCATTTTTTTATTGTAAATTATTTTAAAAAATGAAACTTTCATATATTCCAGATTCCCTACATGTAAAGTAAAACATTTCAAAAGTTTTTTTTTTTTTTTTAAATTTGTTGATTAGAGTGTACAGCTAATGAAAGTCCAAATTCCAGTATCTCAAAATATTAGAATATTTACATTTGAGTTTCGTTAAATGACCACCCCTACAGTATAAATTCCGGGTATCTCTTGTTCTTTGAAACCACACTAATGGGGAAGACTGCTGACATGGCAATGGTCCAGGAGACAATCACTGACACCCTCCACAAAGAGAGTAAGTCACAGATGGTCATTACTGAAAGTGGTGGCTGTTTACAGAGTGATGTATCAAAGCATATTAAATGCAAAGTTGACTGGAAGGAAGAAATTGGGTAGGCAAAGGTGCACAAGCAACAGGGATGACCGTAAGCTTGAGAATACTGTCAAGTAAAGCCGATTCAAACACTTGGGAGAGCTTCACAGTGAGTCAAATGAAGCCGGAGTCAGCGCATCAAGAGTCACCACACTCAGACATCTTCAGGAAAAGGACTACCAAGCCACTTCTGAAACAGAAACAACGTCAGAAGCATCTTACCTGGGCTAAGGAGAAAAAGAACTGGGCAGCAAAATCCATTTTTTGATTGATCTTAGGAAATATTCTAATATTTTGAGATACTGGATTTTGGACTTTCATGAGCTGTACGCTCTAATCATCAAAATAATAAAAGAAATAAAAATAAAAAAAACTTTTTAAATGTTTTACTTTACATGTAGGGAATCTAGACTATATGAAAGTTTCATTTTTAAAAATAATTTACAATAAAAAAATGAACTTTTTCATGATATTCTAATTATATGACCAGCACCTGTATGTCAAGTTTGCAACAAGTATGTCACATTAATATTTGAGTTACATATTTTTAAAGAAAGTAATGAGTTACTTTTTAGTTTAATTAATTTGCATTAAAAAAAAATTAAAGTACTGAATTAAAATGAACGTAGGCACATCAAACAGACATTAGTGAGAAAACAGAGATGGCAGGTCAGAGCTTTATATTTCTGTAATGGAAGTATTTTCATTATTTTTAAATTGTCAAAGAAAAGAAGAAGCGAATAGTCCATTGAGTGTAGATTATGTGTAGGTGAAAAACTCTTGTCAACTGCAAAAAACAGCTCATCAAATTAAAAGAAAATCATCATGCAAAGCACAGTACTACAGAGTTGGAAGAGAGCAAGCCCAATGATACCTACACCCCGCCTCATGCCAAACAACAAAAGCTTGATTTCAGTTCATGTTAACCACCAGGTAAAACAATTAGTTCGAACAAATTGGCTGCTGCATTTGTTGTTGAGGAGATGCAGCCACTGTCGTCTGTAAGAACAACTACAACTAGCTAACCGGAGAATAATGTTCTGTCGTTTAAACAAACACTGATTTTCACTGCTTACAAGCAGTCTCTCAGGGCAAACAAAGAAACGATAAAAAGGTAAATGTCGGGAAAAAATGTTTGTAGAACATATTCCAACTTCTCATCAACAGCTCCTTGAATTCACACACACCATGACAAAATGGCATCATTAACTGACTCGCTGCAACAAACCAGTGTGTGGGAGGCGTGGTCAGGAGAAAAACTTCATAATTTGAGTGCATTTAACTTAAATTTATTGACACATTCAAATTATATCCAAAATTAGTCAAATATACTTATATTTTATAAATAATGCAATCAAACTAAAATATTTTAAGTATGTTGTAATTATAGGTTTGATTAAATATAAAAAGTGTACCTTTCTGGACCTTGAAAGCATTTGTTAAATGTCCATGGATGAGAATATACCTCTCGGATTTCATCAAAAATACCTTAATTTGTGTTCTGAAGATGAACAAACCCTTTAAGGTTTTTTTATATATATATATATATATATATATATATATATATATATATATATATATATATATACCATATTTGATGTGCTCTATGTAAAAATGTATGTAAATTAAATAAGTTATACAAGTCTTTAGAAGACTTAGATTAATATGGGTTCATGTGGATTAATGTTTATGTCTTAATGAACTGTTTGAAGAGTGCATGGACTTGGAGGGACAGAAATCTCCTAGGTGTTCTAAAGGTAAAGGTAAAAACGGAAAGAAAAAAAAAACATTTAATGCATTTTTAATTTATGGCATACCCTGAGCAAATCCTGTCACAAATAATCTTTCGACAGGTCTTATGGCACCTCCTCAAAGTTCAAATGAAGCCTACACCACCACTCATGCTGTCTTTTCTCTGAATCCATCAAAACACCGCTCAACCCCTCCGGAGTTTCCACAACTCAGTCTCATTTGTTATCCATATGGAATCGGGTTCTTTTTCTCTCCTCTACATCTCTAGCTGCTCTTTTTTGTTTTAATCAGAGGAAGAATATGATCTCCCGACTCCCCTAGACTTTAATTATAACAGAAACCTTGAGCAATAACAGAGCAACTGGCGAATCAATAATGCATATCTGAGTTTTACACTACAAATGCACATATCCTGTGCTATCCAGCCTTCAGATGTTTGATTGCTGCAGTATCCTAATGATGCTATCCATCAATTCTGGACACAGTTTTAATATTCCTAACAACACTCTCATGCAAAAACCTGACAGAGGCTGCATCTGTGGCTGGACACCCAAACGAAGGCCTGATTTATAGACAAGATGATTCTCCCTCATAGATGGACAAAGCGCACATCTCCGCCATGCAATGTTATGACTCGCGCAACATCTAACAGAGAGAAAATTGGGGTTGTGATAATGAAGCCACGCTAACGTCAACACAGAGCACAGTGCGAAATGTCCTCCCTTGATCTGCGTGTGCAGACAAAACCGTTAATCTACTGCGTCTCCACATCCGAGATCATCTAACAGAAATAGACTGACATGCAGAGGGAACTCGTAAGCGAGTGTTTCGCTAACAATTAAACGGAGAAGAAATCATGACTCCATTTGTGTCATTCTGTCACTGTGATTATGTCTGGGGCGCAGAATGGAGAGCAGAAGAGAGCTCTAAAAATACCGAGCACAGTACATGGTGTTGGCAGCTCTCCCGGCCTTCTTCATCATCTACAGCTACTGTTGATTTAACCGAGCAGGAAACAGATGTCAATGGGAAGGAGCTGCAGTGCCTCTCCCAAACTTTAGGGGGCAGTGTTTCCATTTTTAATGAACAATAGATGAGGTCTTTCTTTGTTTTCTCTTCTTTTGTGAGTGTAGACCATGTATTTACTGTACTTTTTCTTGGTGAGGTTGGTGATGGAAATTCAGCGAGTTTGGCTTTTTTTCTCCCTCGTTCTTTTGTTCTTCATGTCTAAGCCGAAACTATATTAGAGGACCACTGAGAGGTACAAGAGCTATTATTAACAGTCTGAGATTGAGAGTGTAAGCTTGGTGACACGCTTTAGATCTGTTTTTGATTAGATGAGATTCATCATTACCAAATCCTTACAAAGAATTACCCATTTGACAGCAGATCAAGAATCACATGGCAGATCAGAAGGACACCATGTGTCATTATTCATTTAAGCAAATCCTGTTATCAAGTTTTGCATCTTCTATTGAAGGTACTGCACAGTATTAGACCCCAAAAATATTCAATAATAATTACATTCAAATAACGAACCAGTTACATTGGAGATACAGGGGCGGGGTGTCATACTTTTTATTTCTGTGAGCGTTTTTTTTTTTTTTTTAAGGGTAAATTAGTTTTTAAAAGTTCATTTTTGTGTAGATGCATATCTTAAAGGGTTAGTTCACCCAAAAATGAAAATTCTGTCATTAATTACTCACCCTCATGTCGTTCCACACCCGTAAGACCTTTGTTTATCTTCGGAACACAAATTAAGATTTTTTTGATGAAATCCGATGGCTCAGTGAGGCCTCCATTGCCAGCAAGATAATTAACACTTTCAATGCCCAGACAGCTACTAAAGACATATTTAAAACAGTTCATGTGACTACAGTGGTTCAACCTTAATGTTATGAAGCGACGAGAATACTTTTTGTGTGCCAAAAAAATGACTTTTCAACAATATCTAGTGATGGGCGATTTCAAAACGCTGCTTCATGAAGCGTTGAAGCTTTACGAATCTTTTGTTTCGAATCAGTGGTTCAGAGAGTGTATCAAACTGCCAAAGTCACGTGATTTCAGTAAACGAGGCTTCGTTACGTCATCAGTGTTTCAAAATTTCAATGGTTCACCACTGGGGGGGCGTGACTTTGGCAGTTTGATACACGCTCCGAACCACTGATTCGAAACAAAAGATTCGTAAAGCTTCAAAGCTTCATGAAGCAGTGTTTTGAAATCACCCATCACTAGATATTGTTGAATAAAGTCATTTTGTTTTGTTTTTTGGTGCTCAAAAAATATTCTTGTCACTTTATTATATTAAGGTTGAACCAATGTAATCACATGAACTGTTTTAAATATGTCTTTAGTAGCTTTCTGGGCATCTGAAAGTGTTAATCATCTTGCTGGCAATACAGGCCTCAGATTTTTTTTTTTTTTTAAATATCTTAATTTGTGTTGTGAAGATGAATGAAGGTCTTATGGGTGTGGAACGGCATGAGGGTGAGTGATTAATGACAGAATTTTCATTTGTGGGTGATTTAACCCTTTAAAGTCTTAAGCAGGTCATGTTTTGGGGTAAGTTGTCACAGTGGACTTTGATTTAAGAATTTTGAAATGCTGAAGTAAAAGTAATTTTCCACAAGATAGTAATATTTACAATTGTATTATGACTGTATTTATTTAAAATATATTATGTCTATATTTACCTTTTTTTTTTTGCAAATCTGGATTATTTTTTTTGTAATTTATTACTATTATTATTTTATTTTTTAGGAAGCATACAAAACATTTTGCAAATTATTTACATATTAAACAAATATGGAACATTAATATCAAAGAAAAAAAAAAATATAACATAAATATCAAATCAGAAGTTTGAATTAAAGGATTAGTTCACTTTCAAATGAAAATTAGCCCGATCGCCTTCCGTATTCAACGTACAATGAAAGTGTAAAACTCTTACGCTTATGCTACATACTACGCCTTCCCTTTTCAACTTACGGAAAAAGTGTGACCGATGTGACGCCAGTTTACACTTTCTTCGTACGTTGAATACAGAAGGCAGTCTGGCAGAAGCTAGATATTTTACTTCATAACTTTTTTTTTACACAAATGCATCGCTTCGCTTCAGAAGGACTTCATTAACCCCTCGGAGCTGTGTGGGGTACATGTTTATGATGGATGGAAGTGGAAGGAGGCACTTTCTTCAGCTCGTGAACCCTGTTCACTGCCATTATAAAGCTTGGATGCATCAGGATATTTATTAATATAACTCGAATTGTGTTCATCAGAAAGAAGAAAATCATATACACCTAGGATGGCTTGAGGGTGAGTAAAGCTTGGGCTAATTTTCATTTGAAAGTGAACTAATCCTTTAACCAGTTATGAAAATGACAATACATAAACACAAGAATGACGCAAAAATCACAAGTTTGAAAATGTTTGACTTTAATAGAATGCAAGTTGTTTTGGATAAAAGCATCTGTCAAGTGCACAAATGTAAAAATGTAATCATATTTATATATAAAAATAATGGAAATTATTATGCATTTGTTTTGAGACTATGTTATGCAATCAGACTTTTGTCTCAAAACTTACAAATGCTGAGATCCAGCCTGGCAACTAGCCCCAGTTTCCACTACACAAATATACAGAAGCATTATGCAGGTAAACGGCATTAGCCACCTAAAGAAATGAGTCGGTAAAGGTTCTTGATTGAAATCAAGAATTTGAGAGAGATTTGTTTAGGGTGAGAATGAAGATTTGCAATTAGACTTCGATGAAATTTCTCAGAAGCGCTGCACAACGACGCAGTTAAATTGAGGAATCAAATTGGAAATGGGTCTATTCCTTTGGCAATACAAACTTTCTGTGGGATTTAATTAATTTGAGGATGTGATTATGCTGCGCCTACGCGCCCCAAATAATGTGTTGCATCTAAATGCATTACTATTTTTGCCATTTGAAGAATTAAATTTTACTCCCCACTTCACCCAAACAGGCAGCAGGCCCAAAGCCCTAAACAAACCCAACGTGTGCATTTAAGCATCTCTGTTTGACAAATTTCTCCCCAATGCTGAAAGATTGAACTGATTAAATAGATTTGTTTTAACTGACACGTAAATAAATCTATTTTATGCTTCCGTGTGATACCGCACAACCCGAGTCCCCAGTCAGCGTGCTCCGGCTGCATAACATCAGCTTTAAAAGGGTTCAGTCCTCAGAACAAATGGCTCACTTCTGCATTTCATTACGAAACTGGTGTAGATAAGCTGACCTCTGATTTTTCTTCTGAGACTTGAGGAATGTTTTTATAGGTGCAGCGTGTAGTTTTTTGGATGTTAAAATACTTTCTCATATCCCAGCTTAATGTGCATTTGTAGCCTGGTTAAACATTGTGGCTCTGTTGAGCTATTAAAACACTGATCTGTTTATTTGAGCATCCTGACCAGACTGATGCAGGCTCAACATGACTCAAGTGACATTAGTTTGGTGCAAATCTTTACATCGATACAGCACTAGCCTCGAGTACCTTATTCCTTTTATAAAATGGTTACCACACAATACAAATATTAAAGCCAAAAATATGTAACAATGCAACTTTCATGAAGTAAAATCGCTAAAAGCCTTCCTTCTGCTGGAAAAAATAGTCCCTGACCGTGAACAGCAACAGAAGTTACATTATTACGCCATTAGATGGCAGCAAAGACTGTCTTTCTGAGTGAGCCACTCAGTAGTATTGTTGTGAACACAGAACAAGACGCAACTGACAAATGCTTTGATTAGCGCTGTCAGTCATGGAAAAACCCCTTAACTATTAAAAGGACAAGATAATACATTAGACATTTAAACAGATTTTTTTATTATGAACATATTACTGACCTGAAGGATAATGCTAAATCTGAATGCAGGTAATAAACTTGTTCAATTGATCTGTTTCTCACAACACTCTTCTATATAATACAGTAAGCTTCAATGAACAATATCAATTGAGAACAAACAGTTGCTAAGAGTGGTTGCTAAGGGTGTTGTGTAGTGATACACAGAACCGTTTGGTGAAGCGATAGCCATGTTTTATCGTAAATAAAACACAGCTATTGACCAATCAGAATCAAGGACAGGAACTAACCGCTTTATAAGATAAAATATATTCCTGTGATGGCAAAGCTGAATGTTCAGCAGCCATCCTTGTCCTGGTAATATGCTGATTTGGTCCTCAAAAACTTTTCTTATTATCAATGTTGAAAACATTTTTGCCGCTTAATATTTTTGTGGAAACCGCGACACAAAAGTTACACACACAAAAAAGTTTGTAGCTAATTTAGTTTCCCCA
Organism: Megalobrama amblycephala; assembly: GCF_018812025.1. Taxonomy (NCBI): domain Eukaryota; kingdom Metazoa; phylum Chordata; class Actinopteri; order Cypriniformes; family Xenocyprididae; genus Megalobrama; species Megalobrama amblycephala. The sequence continues at coordinate 11,293,325 of NC_063054.1, forward strand.
AAAAGAGTTCCTAGAACTAAAATCGTTCCTAGTTCCTGCGTTGCAAAATCCGGGTTCTTCAGCCAATAGTTCTAGGAACTATGAAAAGGTTCCTCTGGTGCGAGCTCCTAAGGATGCATACAATCAATCAAAAGTGGCAGAAAAGACTTATAATATTGCAAAAGATTTTCTTTCTAAACTTTCTATTCATCAAAGAATCCTGAATCCTAACGGCTTACACAAAAACATTAAGCAGAATAACTGTTTTCAACTTTGGAAAGATTGCTTTGCCATCACAGGAATGAAATCAATTACATTTTAAAACATATTTAAAGGCGCCCAAGAATGCTTTTTCACAAGATGTAATATAAATCTAAGGTGTCTCATGAATGTGTCTGTGAAGATTCAGCTCAAAATACCCCATAGATTTTTTTAAATTAATTTTTTTAACTGCCTATTTTGGGGCATCATTAACTATGCACTGATTTACACTCGACGCCGCCCCTTTAAATGCTCACGCTCCCTGCCAAACGAGCTCTCGACTATATTACAGTGCATTTACAAAGTTCACACAGCTAATATAACTCTCAAATGGATCTTTACAAGATGTTCGTCATGCATGCTGTATGCATGCTTCGAATTATGTGAGTAAAGTATTTATTTGGATGTTAACGTTTTATTCTGAGTGAATTTGAGGCTATGCTCTGTGGCTAACGGCTAATGCTACATTGTTGGAGAGATTTATAAAGAATGAAGTTGTGTTTATGAATTATACAGACTGCAAGTGTTTAAAAATGAAAATAGCGACGGCTCTTGTCTCCGTGAATACAGTAATAAACAATGGTGACTTTAACCACATTTAACAGTACATTAGCAACATGCTAACGAAACTTTTAGAAAGACAATTTACAAATATCACTAAAAATATCATGTTATCATGGATCATGTCAGTTATTATTGCTCCATCTGCCATTTTTCTCTATTGTTCTTGCTTGCTTACCTAGTCTGATGCTTCATCTGTGCACAGATTCGCCTGTTTTTCGGAGGTCGTTTAAACAAATGAGATTTACATAAGAAGGAGGAAACAATGGAGTTTGAGACTCACTGTATGTCATTTCCATGTACTGAACTCTTGTTATTTAACTATGCTGAGGTAAATTCAAGTTACGTAACAGTCGGGGTGTACGCCCCAATATTTGCATAATGCCAGCCCATGTTTAAGGGATTACACAAGCCAGTAATGTCTGGATCTGTGCACAGCTGAATCATCAGACTAGGTAAGCAAGTAAGAACAATAGAGAAAAATGGCAGATGGAGCAATAATAACTGACATGATCCATGATAACATGATATTTTTAGTGATATTTGTAAATTGTCTTTCTAAATGTTTCGTTAGCATGTTGCTAATGTACTGTTAAATGTGGTTGAAGTCACCATCGTTTCTTACTGTATTCACGGAGACAAGAGTCGTCGCTATTTTCATTTTTAAACACTTGCAGTCTGTATAATTCATAAACACAACTTCATTCTTTATAAATCTCTCCAACAATGTAGCATTAGCCGTTAGCCACAGAGCATATAACCTCAAATTCACTCAGAATAAAACGTTAACATCCAAATAAATACTTTACTCACATAATTCGAAGCATGCATAGAGCATGCATGACGAACATCTTTTAAAGATCCATTTGAGGGTTATATTAGCTGTGTGAACTTTGTAAATGCACTGTAATATAGTCGAGAGCTCGTTTGGCAGGGAGCGTGAGCATTTAAAGGGGCGGCGTCGAGTGTAAATCAGTGCATAGTTAATGATGCCCCAAAATAGGCAGTTAAAAAAATTTATTTAAAAAAATCTATGGGGTATTTTGAGTTGAAACTTCACAGACACATTCAGGAGACACCTTAGATTTATATTACATCTTGTGAAAAAGCATTCTTGGGCACCTTTAACTATGCCGAGGTAAATTCAATTTTTGAATCTAGGGCACCTTTAAATAAAAACGTTGGTAACACTTTAGTCTAGGGTCCAATTCACACTATAACCTAGTTGCTTATTAGCATGTATATTCCTAGAATATTGGCTGTTTATTAGTACTTATAAAGCACATATTAATGCCTTATTCTGCATGGCCATATTCTACTGTACATCCCTTAATCCTACCCAAAAAACCTAACAACTACTTTACTAACTATTAATAAGCAGGGGTTTATTGAGGCAAAATAGTTAGTTAATAGTGAGAATTGGACCCTAATCTAAAGTGTGACCGAAATGTTATATAAATCTTATGCAACTGAAAATTGAAATTTTTCAAGTTATGTTAGAAACACACTTGATGTACGAATGAATGTACAGGTACTAATGAAATCACACTGGTATGTATCTGTGTATTTTCATTTTCCTCTGCAGGAGCATCAGATGTGCCGCTCATCTAGTCTCTGTACATTACTAAGCGCACAAGGTACAAACAAGAGTCTGAGATGAAAATAATAATGTGCCTCTATTCAATACAATAAAACAGTCATTCCTAAAAACTCATCTCAAGCCTGGCTTGCATTCAGTGTTTTCAGTCATATGCTATTTTTTTTTTTTTTTCAGAAAAGGACTATGGCTTTAGCAGAAAACATGGTTATAGCAGTAATTTACCATGTGGCATACCTGTTGTTTTAAAACAGCCATTCCCACCTCTCTGTGATTGATTGAATTCGTGACCTGTTTAATGACTCACATGTAGTGCACGCATATCTGCAACTCCCACCGTTCCTCATCTGCATTCCGAGTCATCATGTAATTACACGTCACATGTTAGTTTCATGCTAATTACTATATATCCGATCATTATGCCATTACCATTAGGGAGTTAAGTGTAATTCCAGGTCCCTCTCACAGCCAGACCTTCACTGCAGCCAATGTAACCAAGGAAACCAGAACTGAGGTGGTGACTGGCTCATTTTAGATAATTAGTACAGAGCTCTGTGCATTGGCTCAAAAGAAGGTCTTGCTCAAAACAACCCTCATATTCAGGCACAAAGGCACTCATGCCCATCTGCACATGGACATTCAAATTTAATTTCGCCGGATAAAGATCAGTGAAAAGAAAGAGTGTCCACTGTATAGAAAAGGAAATGTCTTTTGAAAATCAAAATTAAAGGTAGTTAATGTTTCTTTCATACATCATGAATACACGTGTGAGTGTACACATCTTAATCATCATTTTCCAAAAGGCTTTCAAAAACAATTTTCAAGGATAGACAATTTATGCAAGTATCATGAATTAATAATAATTCATAAATATTTTGTTTTTGTGTAGTGACATCGCATTGCATTTTATGACTGAACTTGATAGCTTTATCACTAACTAACCTTGCTTTGTCATGAAAAAAGTGAAATGATGAGATATTTTAAGAGTCTTATCATTTCCTGTTTTTATTATTGTTTTGTTCTTTGCATGTTTTGAATGTTGGTGATACCACATGACTTTAATTTGGTAGATTTTTTTTTTTTTTTTTATATAAGTGAAACACTTTTGATTGTCTTCTCTAAATTAATAATGATGAAGAAAAAAAATGTAAAAGAATAAAATTCTTATTGAGTAGTATCTCTTCTTTTACTAGGCTTTTTTTTCTTCATTATGTCATGAGGGCAGTTGGATCAGCCCCATTAAATGTCAAAATTAATTTTAATTCAGAAATGAAAAACATGCTTATCATAGAAGGAATATATTCAAGTCATTGAATATATTCAAGTATATAAATTGCAAGATGGCTCTCAAATGTTCCCTGCTTGAGTAAATGATTGAAATAGATGCAGGAACAGTGACAGCTCAAAGCTCCAGGGCTGGAACATATACAATTACTGCACAACGGCCCAGCGACTAACGTCATGATTCTACCATTGCAGTTAAACTGATATCACATGCCTGCCATAAAAGTTATGAGCCTACAAGCATGGGAGATCAATGGAGCATGAAAGAGTGGACGAGAGAGAAAGATTGATCAAATGAGCGTGTAGCCGCATACTGTGTCTCTCTGAAGGTGGAGCAGGACCGCTGTGTTCTTTCGTGTTGGAACGAGCATACAAATGTCCTTTCCTCATCTTTTCTTTGATATAGAAGTGTGTGTGTGTGTATATATATATATATATATATATATATATATATATATATAGAGACAACTTTTACCTTATTTAAAAGTTCATAGTCGTACCTTAAAGGTGCAGTGTATACTTTTTAGCGGCATCTAGCAATGAGGTTGCGAATTGCAAAATAGAGAAGCTACAGAGTTATGTATATTTTATTGCATTTCTTTCAATAGATCCTCCTAAAATTTATATATATATATATATATATATATAAGTATATATGGGTCAGTGACGTGACGGGTCATTGTCTTTGTCCAAAGGCCTTAATAATAATAAAAAACAAAGATATGACATTCAAAGTATGTAAGGTATACAACTAGATCTCTTTTATTGAATCCAAAAGGTTTGAATTAGATTTTGCTACATATAAAGATATTTTAAAGGTTTTGAAGTGTCAGAAGGTAATTTGTTTGACCAAAGCCCAATACAGCCATTTCATTTGTCATTAAAATATCTTAAAATGTAATAAATGTGTATATATATTCTGGCATGATTTTTTAACATCATATATCAACATAGCGCAAAATGGTATTAAAATTATGTGTAGAAGTTGTTGCTTTGTTATGGGAAAGAATGTCCAGAAAAATGAATTTCATTGATGTCATTCGGAGTAACCAATATAAAGGGACCATTTTGGATCAAGTCATGCGGTCAGTATCATGTGACATGATGTGCCATCATTTAGACACCTGCAAAGGACCACATGGTCGTGAAGCAAAGTAACTAACTCTCTCTTAACTATTTGAAAATGTTTAACTATTTCATGTTTTCACTTGTTCATACGCATGTCCTAAAACATCAGGTCATTCAGTACAACCACTATAAAACATGGAAAATGTTGTAATATTTTAAAAACTTGTACTAAATATAAAATGTTTGATTGTCCTTTTGCTAGCTAGCTAGCATACTAACTAACTAGCTAGATAGATATCAGCCTGTTAGCATTGTTTGAAAATATCGTCATTCTGTATAACCAAAAGTGTCATTCTGTAAAACTGAAATTTTGGTTAAACCAAATGACTTTTTTGGTGACAAATTTTGTCCATCTTGTAAAAAATGACAAAAGCAGTGATAATTGATCATAAAATCCACATAATCTCATTGTTAACTCTTAATAAAGCTTAAAAATTAAAGGTGCAATATGTCAAATTTTCTGTTTGCTAGAGGCCTATTCAAAACAAAGGCGTAGCTTGATGACGCCAAGTCAGAGCGCAGAATCTTGGGACGTGGTCTTCACCTCACAGCCAGTTGAAAAGAAATCATGTTCATGGATGCGATTGTTAATGTTACTGTAGTGTGAAACAGAACAGGACCGAGTGTTGTGAGCTGAACGAGGCCGCTGGAGCGATTGTTAACGAGAGAAGAATGCAACACACGCCGCAAGCAGCGGAACTTTTATTATGACACAGTCGCCGGCGCCGCTTCCGCTTTTCCGGTCATGAGTATGAGGTAACGCAGCTCTGTTTATCATATTAGATACATTTGAGAGTGTTGAAAATGATGTTATAACGTTACTCTGTGCGTTCACTCGGCAGCTGTTGTGAGACACTGTTACACACTGCAGTAAGCTAGAACGATTTCAGAATATCATATTAAATGCTGGATGGCTTGTGTTGATAAATGGCATGAAATTAATTTTAAAACGTATTGTATGATGGAGAAAAATCTGTATTACTGTTACTAAAAATAAAGCTGCATCTGATTATGCTATGTTAGCTACTTCACAAAATAGTGTTTTTCTCTGAGGCATGGTAAAGCATGGTACTCGCAAAAAAAATAAAGAAAATTAAATTTAAACAATAAGACAAAACTTGTTGAGCTATATAACAGTTGCAATAAGTTTTCTGTCTATAAATATATCAAAACAGTTGTTCCCTTGTCTATTAAAACATGCAATATATTAAAGCATCTTTGGTGTTTCAATTGTTTCTACAAAATAAAACCGGAAACAGAGGGTAACGTGGGTATGACGCAATTGACAGGCGACTCCTCACACGTCCCGAAGCCTCGGTTAAAACTGAAATTTTCTCACGATTTACAAATGGTTGGAAACATTTGGGATATTGTAAGTACTCAAATGAACAAAATATATAACACTGGCCTAGTGGTTTTTGGATATTTTACTGCAAAATTCTTACATATTGCACCTTTAATTATATCTCCATTATGTTTTTTTTTTTTTTACACTTAAAAACCTTATTCGTCAATGGCTCATGTAACTACTCTAAGGTACTAAAATGCACCTTTTGAGGGTACTTCCTGAGTGATAATCTAGTGTACCGCTAAAGGTACACATTAGAATCAGTAGAATCTGCAAAAAGAGAGCCAAGGAGTGACAGAGATACAACTGCACTCCAGACCATCTCAAATGTCTTATAACAGCGCACATTTTAATGTCTGAATCACTCCATTTATCTGACAAGCTGTCAGTCTGTGTGGTGTTTGATGACACAGAAAGGTTGTTCTTGCTTTGACTTTAACTGTATTCTTTGCCAGAGAATAGACTTCCCAAATTGTGTCAGAAATGTAAATTACTTGATATTAACTTCTTGTTTGTTTTTTTCTTTTAAAGATGTATTAAAGCAGTATCAAACTCACATTATTAATGGTAATCAAAATCAACATTTCTGATATTCAGCGCTCTAGTACAGGATGTAAGTTAAATATAGCCTAAATATAAAGTTATGAAACTTAATTTTCCCCTTAAACCAAATCTCATTTAATCACTATAAGAGCCACGTCAAAATCAAATTGTAAAATAGGTGCTGTTTATGTACGAGTTACATATTTGATGTCTAAATAAAAAATAAAAATTTCTATAAAAATTTAATTCTCGATTAAAAAAAAAAACCCTCTTAAAACTATATTCTGTGACACAAAAAAAAAAAAAAAAAAAAAAAAAAAAAAAAAAAAAAAATATATATATATATATATATATATATATATATATGGGGGATTTGCTCAACCGCCATGACTGGGGGAATATTGCATGGCTGGAAAAGGTTTTCAGTCAATCAGATTCAAGAACCAGAAGGAACTGTTGCATAAAATTGAATATACACCTACATTGCATATTTGAATAATGTCTCGGATAACTTTTTAATGCTAATGATAGAAATGGAGGAAGGACTAAAAACACTTACTGGACATCAACTTTAAGTTTTCTTCGTTTTTTATCCTTCATTTTCCCTTGTTTTTCTTTCATTTCCAATTTCATTTGCAGTCTTTGTAGTCCTTGCGAATGAGCTGGCAATACATTGCACCTCTTTTGATGCCAATAAAGCACATTTGAATTGAATTGAACTGAACAGAGAGGGAGAGAACATTAGCCTGGAGTAAAATTAGTGTGATTTGTTTTAGCTTTCAAGAATAGCTGAAGCCCATTTGCTGGACGTTCAATGAGTAAAAGACCAAAAAAACAAGTAGCAGAGCAGCCCACATCAAAATAATAGGCCTACGGTATTTGAAGATGAGAGCGAGAGCAAACAGTTTCATCTTTCCTCTCTTATTTTCTGAGCCCAAAGTGCACATTTGTCTTTTTTTTTTTCTTATATCGTCTGATTTTCCCTCAAGGGCTTCTCTCTTTCGTTCTCACCCTCCCTCTTTCGCACATTCTCTTTGGCGCTTGTGTGTTTGTGTATATGTCTTCCTAAAACCTTGAACATGTGTTTCCCTACCCTGCAGCCATGTTCAGGGATGTGGCGTAAATCCAGGACCGACAAACAGGCAAGGACAGTCTCACGTGAGAGTTATTGGCCAAACTAGAATATTTTGCTATATCTGCTTGATTCTCTGACAGTCCACGTCATTGTCACGGCTTTGTTGGTTAACTATATCTGTCTGGTGATTTACCTCATGGCATGCTGTAAAAGAAAATGGCTGACTCATGAGCCCGCATTCTCCACCATGTGGAAACACTCTCAGACAGCCTGCTGTGCCCTCAAACTCTTACATGACTTTCCTAGTTTTATTAAAGAAAAAGTCTGAGTTAAAGCCAAATTATTATGGCACACTGCTTTCTCTGGGCTTGGGTTACTGTAGCTGGGGAGGTCTGGAGAGAGTTTTAAGAGCAGGCTTTAGGAAATGGTTTCCTCTAAGAGCTCTTAGCAACGGAGCCTCAGCAAATTTGATTATGAGTGGTAAGGGTGTGAATGTGACACAACTGCATGTATCAGAGCGATTACATTTAATCTCTCACTCGCTCCTTCGTGCTCTCTCTCTCGCCCCTCGCTCTCTCCCTGTGAATATTTATTTGAAAGCATTTAAAATAATGGGGCTGACTTTTGCAGGTCAACAGGGAAGAACAAAACGAAAAAACTTATTGCATTGAAAAGACGGACGTGTTGGTAAGTCCCATATCTGAATAGAGATCAGCAAGATGTAAAGCTTGCGAAAATATCTTATTAATAAACTGTAAGTATGCAGGGGGTGGTTCAGGTAATCTTGTGCGTCCCATGCCTCGGGGACATTTTGCAATACAGGACTGAAGACACTTGATGTGGTGTTAAAGGAATATTCCGGGTTCATTATAAGTTAAAGGGGACCTATTATGCAAGATTCACTTTTACATGGTGTTTGAACACAAATGTACGTCAGCAGTGTGTGTACACAACCACCCTATAATGGTACAAATCCACCCACTCCTTTTTTTAATCCCCATAAATCATAAGCAGTTTGCAGTTTCTATCCAATCACATTGCACAGGCTCCGCCCACGACTGCTGCCGGACTCTGTCCTATTAGCATAACTCCTCCCCTCAGTGAACTGTACACAGTCTGCCATGTTTATCTCCTCGCCAGAGCATTTAACAGCAGCATTCAAGTAAGAAATGCATTCTTATTTAAGCTACTAAAGTTGTCGAGAGCAGTGAGTGATTTTTTTGTTTGTCTTTTGATTCATATTAACAGCAGATACAGCAGTGGTACTGTATATTACGCTGCTGTCACTTTAATACACAGATCTAATATACACATGCAATGTTTTTACATTCACACGTTCACAGACATAACCGACTGTGTTTATATGAACCTTGTGTGTATTTGACAGTTTAAGTGCAATAAGATGAGAAAGAGAACTTAGTTTAATACTCACACGAAGTGTCGTCTGACAGCCAGCTTTCTGTGCGCGTGCTTCAGATGTGTGCGCTCAGAAAACCATATTTCAGAAGTTTTGATTGCTATGGCTTTAAAACTCATGCAGATAATAAACTTTCATGATGATGAAGAACTGCAATGTCATGTGAGCGTGATCACGATGGAGATTATAATCAAAACCAAACAGATGTTTTGTTAGTTTTCGAGGCACAAGTTGTACAGTCTCTGCGCTTTTCTGGAAAGCAGAGCGGGGAGCAGCAGCTAATTTGCATTTAAAGGTACATGCACAAAAATATGTTATTCACTTTAAATAAGTAAATAAATAAATGTCTGTGATTGCAACATTTTACATTTTACAGACTGAACAGATTGAAAAAAAAAGAAACAAACTTATATTTCATTAACTGACAAGCATAAAACATAAAAATGTACAAAACTGATTAAAAAATAGTTATTGCAGTGGAAAACCATCAAATGTGAGCTTTCTGGGAATGTCAATTTATGGTTTTTCACTGTAAATTATAAGATGACTTTTTCATTTTTACCTCCAAAATATGTATATTTTACAGTATTTTATTGTAAAATTACATGAATGTTCCATTATATCAATAACAGTTTTTCACCGTATTGAGTAAGGGAATTTAGGGAAGAATCTTAGGAAAACTTTTTGCCTTAGCATTTTTACACTTTTACTGTTAAAATCACTATAATGTTTTACAGTGTAAATTCTCAAGTTTAGTTTTGTTGTAAGTGCCTCACCGTAACCTTGATTGTTTGGGTTGGAAATGTTTTATTTTTTCAGTAAACTTCATTATGTCCAAATGCTGTTTGAACTTAACTTGTATTGAACCTGGAATATTCCATTAAGCATACCCAAGTTCTTCAGGCTAAACAGACCGAAGATCCACCTGGAGCCAATCAGCAGACAGGAATGTTTGACAAAGCCCTCAATCTGTTTCTTATGCTCTCTTACTGCGTGCACTTTTGACCGAGTTTATCTGGGTGGGTTTCGAAAAGCAGCCATTCCATGTGAGGGGCTGCTTTTAAGCCCGATGTTTGTTCGTGGTCCAAAATAACTCGCTGTAACTGCTAAGGGTGGTTTTAATAAGGCCCTCGTTCAATCCCGAGCTATCCCAGTCTCTCTCCCACACTCTTCTCATTTTCGTGCTTTCTCAGTATCTTATTCCATTCACCTGGTCGTATCTGCCCTCCAGATGTCCCTGCAATCCCTTTCATCTCTGTGGGAACCCTTGTCAGGATGAAGTTATTTGTTTTAACATTTTCTGCCAGGGGAAAATATCCTGGCATGATACTGCCCTACCTTTTGGTCTACTGAGAACAAGATGAAAAATATCATTTCTTGGATTTGAACAGTGTGAACACACAGCAATGAAATTTTCCTTCTGACTAGACCACATCACAGAACAAATAAGCACATGAGAACTTGTTTTAAAGGGATAGTTCACCCTCAAAATTAAAATACTGTTATTACACAAGAACTGAGGCAAGCTTGAAGAACCCGTGTGCAGTTTATTGAAATCCAAAACTATGAACAAATACAAGATAAACAGAAACTTGACTTGGCATGGCCATGAAACAAAGACTCATCAACAGCAGGTTACACATATCAGTACAGGACAAAGGAACAATGAAACATGAAATCTATTTATACAGAGAGACTAATGACTAACAAGGAACGTCTGAATGCAACGAAACGGTGAACCAAACAAAATGTGACACATAAGACAAAGAACCAATAAGAACACATGATGAAAACATGACACATTCACAAGGGAAGCACAAGACATGATCACATGTTGGGATAGGGAATTACATGACAAACAGGAAGCATGAAACAAGACTATGAAATTACAAAATAAAAGACATGAACACCAACAAAACTGGGACAGTGCATCTTCACCATTTCTCTTGTCTTTTGCAGTGCATTGTTGTATACTCTGGATTTATCCTCACAAAGATTTTTTTTTTTTTTTTTTTGGCAACAGAAAATTAATGGGAAAAATATAGGCAGCCAAATACAGTACATATAAGGTGTCTGCAAAACCCAGGTGCTGCTCCAAAAGCATAGGCCACTTTTGCACACCATACACTTTGTTACAGAATCCTGTCAATCCAAAATTATGAAAATTAAAAATCACGACGGTATGGTGCCAAAGAGGTCATTATGGCAAAAAACAGTAATATATACAGTAGCAATCTTAAAAAATACACTAAATCTCTGGATGTGGTGTTAGATGTCACAGAAAATTCCCACGATGCAAAGGGAATCACAGTTATTTACTGTAAAGAGAATTTGCAGTGCTATACTTGTTGATACTGTATATAGTAAATAACTGTACAAATTACAGAAATGTCTAACAGTGTAAATTTAAGAGCTACAGTGTTAGATTATCAATGAATAAAGTGTGTCCTTGCACAAAGCTATCACATGGTTTAAGAAGACACATGGACTACCTTTTATAGTGCTTTTTTACTTTTGTGGAGCTTGACAGCCCCTGGTCACCTTTCACTTCCATTGAATGGAGAAGAGCAGCGTGAACACTCTGCTAATCTTCTCATTTTGCGTTCCACAGAAGAAAGTCAGTCATTAAGGGTCTGAAACGACAAGAAACTGAGTAAATAATGACAGAATTTCAAATCAAGTTCATTATGGTGACCCCTAATGGGCTTAAATTTTGAAGTTAATGTCGTCTCTGTTCTTAATGCCACGTTTACTTTTATGAGACAAAAATGAAGAAGAGATGGAGAACGTGGACTACTTTTTCTCTGTGCTGGGAATGAATGGGATGGACTTTCAAGTTTTTCTCTTTCATCACTTATGAAGGTGTAGGATGACATTTACAGCCCAGATACACCATTTAACTGGCAGTGCTTTACTTGTTCTCTCTCTCTCTGTGTATGTGTGTGTGTGTGTGTGTGTTGCTATGAAACATTAATTTAGGCAATGTGTCAGTGCAGTCTGTCTGTGTTCCCTTTACCTTTTCTCAAAGATAGCATCATCAGATGCAGGCCTTTCTCTCAAACACACATACACAATCATCAAAGTCGTCTAACTGCCGTGGAAATCTCTCGAGAGAACTTTTATGCATGGCCATGTCACTATTTAGAGCTGAAACTCACTAAATATACAAATCATCATCTAACTGATGGCAGACAGCATGAAATATTAAAGAGAGAGTGTGTGTGTATGTTGCAGCGTATGATACTAATTTGATACTTTAATGTAATCATTTAAAAGGGATGGCTTTGGTCTATTTAAAATTCTAAACTCTGTCTTTTGAGGGCTGGAGGGTCTAATGAATATTTAAAGACTATTTTGATTTGAGTGTTTTTCACTGTTTTCAACTAGGAGAAAGCTGGAAGTGTAAGAAAGCTCGGTGCTGTCGGGTTATCGAATGAACAGGACCAGTATCTGTTACGCACGCTCTAATAAAAATTCTTTCATGCACTCCTTCCTTTTGAAGTATGCTTCATATTCTCTAAAAGGTTTTATTGCATTTACTCAGACGATAAAGAAAATATGTTATTCCTTAAAGTCTGAAGTTTAATTGTGTTATTGTCCATCTATAATAGTTTAAAACAATTACAGTTGACCCCTATAAAGATGTTTACACACACACACACACTTTGACTTTTTAAAAAATATATGCATTAATAATAAATTATTTATTTAGATGAGAAAAATTATTAATAATACATTATATTAAGTAAATAATAAAATTAGTTTCCATGGTAAAAAATGAAATGGAAAATAAATATGATAAATGATCATTATAAAAGATTTCACAATGCGTCTGACTTTTTGATTTAAATGAACCGGAGCAGCTTACTAACTGAATGTTTAAAGTTAATGTGAACTACTGATGTTAAAGGGACAGTTCACCCCAAAAAAATGTTTTCACCATTTACTCACCCTTGTGTCGTAACAAAACTTTCGTTCATCTTCAAAACACAAATGAAGGTATTTTCAATCAAACCTGAGAGATTTCTGTCCCTAAAGTTCAACCACCAAAACCATGACAATCATAAAAGAAACTGATGTAAATCAAGCAGTTTAATGAAAGCTCTCTGAAGAGACATGGTTGTTTATGATGAACAGATTTAGGCATTTATTCACATATAAATATTGATCAATTCACATACATAGAGTACATCAAAAATAGTAAAGCTCAAAGTTTAAAAGAACCCCTGTGGTGAAAATCAAGTTTTTAATGTTGTTTATATGTCTATGTGGTGTTTTAAATATGCAAACCATGTACAAATTCATGAGTCAACACCATTGCTGAGTATTTTCTCTTTAAAACTGCAGTGATCTAAAGACAGTTTCAAAAAGGGGGGTTGAAATTGCCGGTGTTTGTGACGTCATAATGTAACCAATCTACGTGCCGACGGGCATTAGCATATCATTAAATATGACCGCTCTGAAGCAGGGGAGTCGTGTAACATTAGCAACACATTATTAGCTGTTTGATAACATAGTCAAGCAAAAGGCTAATCAAATTAAATACCGTTATTTGTTTCGACGTTGTAAAAAGCAATACAATTGTGCAGCGTTCACCTCAGTAAGTTGACCGAGTGGATCTTTGAGCTCGTGCAAGTGAGTGGAGGTGGAGCTAATTAGCATATTCATAGATCTGTGTATACTAAATGAAGCAAGGGTGTTGAATTACGTTCAAGCTATTTTAAGGCATGAAGACATTTTTTCACAGAAAAAAAAAATGATTTAAATATGTCATTTTGGTGATCAAAGATGAGTATTAAGGGATAAAAATTATTAACTACAGGGGGACTTTAAAAGCACAGATTTCTTAGTTTTCATTAAAATACCTTCTGTTGTGTTTCAAAAATGAATGAAAGTCTCATGGGCTTGGAACGATGGGTGACAATTTTAAAGGTGCCATCGAATTGAAAATTGAATTTACCTCAGCATAGTTGAATAACAAGAGTACAGTACATGGAAATGACATACAGTGAGTCTCAAACTCCATTGTTTCCTCCTTCTTATATAAATCTCATTTGTTTAAAAGACCTCTGAAGAACAGGCGAATCTCAACATAACACCGACTGTTACGTAACAGTCGGGATCATTAATATGTACGCCCCCGATATTTGCATATGCCAGCTCATGTTCCCAACATTATAAAAGGCATCAGACAAGGGCAGCCAGTATTAACGTCTGGATCTGTGCACAGCTGAATCATCAGACTAGGTAAGCAAGCAAGAACAACAGCGAAAAATAGCAGAAGGAGCGATAATAACTGACATGATCCATGATAACATGATATTTTTAGTGATATTTGTAAATTGTCTTTCTAAATGTTTCGTTAGCATGTTGCTAATGTACTGTTAAATGTGGTTAAAGTTACCATCGTTTCTTACTGTATTCACGGAGACAAGAGCCGTCGCTATTTTCATTTTTTAAACACTTGCAGTCTGTATAATTCATAAACACAACTTCATTCTTTAGAAATCTCTCCAACGGTGTAGCATTAGCCGTTAGCCACAGAGCACTATCAAACTCATTCAGGATCAAATGTAAACATCCAAATAAACACTGTACTGACGCGATTAGACATGCTGCATGACGAACACTTTGTAAAGATCCATTTTGAGGGTTATATTAGCTGTGTAAACTTTGTTTATGGAATGATAGAGTCGAGAGCTCGGGAGGGGGCGGAGAGCGCAAGCAATTAAAGGGCCAGCAGCCCTGAATCGGCGCATTTCTAATTATGCCCCAAAATAGGCAGTTAAAAAAATTATTTAAAAAAAATCTATGGGGTATTTTGAGCTGAAACTTCACAGACACATTCAGGGGACACCTTAGACTTATATTACATCTTGTAAAAAAACGTTCGATGGCACCTTTAATTTATGGGAACTAAACCTTTAAATGTTAAACAAGCATAAATGTATTTAGAAACACAATGCGAAATAATATTTCTGCATTAAAAACAAACTCAATAAAACATATCTTTTTTTTTTTTTTTTTTTTTAATGGTTATATGTTACAAATTTGAATAAAGAAGATTAAAACTCAGCTCAGAGTTATTCCATCTAATAAATGCGATTGTAGATGTCCTCTCTTCTCGACACCGCTCCACACTGGCATCGCACAAAAGAGAGTTTGACCTTCCTTTGGTGAGATGGCTGAAGCGATAGTTTTGTGCTCTTCCTGACAATTCAGCGGGGGTTTCATACATAATGCATTCGATGCCATACACTGTAGCTGGTCATGGCCACAGTCTTTAATAAATATCTGTGACAACAGACAGACAGAGAGGAGAAGCATTATAACCAACAACGAGCTAATGTCTCCGTGCACTTTCATGAGGCTGCGGATGCATTATTCAGCTTCAGAATAGATGGCTTCCCACTGCATTTTTCATGCTCTTCTATTCTCCACCTTATTTATTTTCTTCCTTGCACTTTCAAACACTTCTTTTTTTATTCTCACTGACTCTGTATGTATGAGTGTGTGTGTGTGTGAGTGTGTGTGTGTTCTCACTCAGTCTCGTCGGGGCCTGGAGGTGTGATCGTGTGTGTGTCACTGTGCAGATTTTGATGTCATGTTTATTCGCCGGCATTGCGTATGTCTGAAGAGATGCAACTTCACACTGGGGCAAATATAAAAAAAAAAAAACAGCACATCAGAGATCTGAACCGAGACGACTTACAGGGCCTTAAGAAAAAAATCTGTGCAAAGAGACAGGGCTCCCTGCCATTAAAAGTCTCTTTAGCAACAGATGCATACATTTTCATAGAAAACATCTTGCGAATACGAATACAGTCGGTCACAGGCGATCCACACTCCAGTCCAGAAGGGGGCGCACATGGTAATGCAACGCTGTTTGCTAACCGCCAAAACAGGAAGACGCACAGAAGAAGAACAGATGATCTATGCATAGATGTTTACATGTAATCTCTCAACCAGTGTTTCAACTGCAGAAAGACATTAATAAAACAGCTTGAGAATAATATCTCACGTAGCATTACATTTACCTCAGGCAAGTCATTTAGTGTCCACAGCATGTCAGTTCACTAGAGAAATGAACACTAGAGGAGCATTTCACTAAATATACGCACTATATTAGCTTTATATGTTCATTATATTTACTTTACCTGTTAGTAATGTCTTAATTATTTAATGTTTAATTAAATTTGTGATGGAAACAAGTTTTGACAGTAACTGTGTAAATGATTATATTTCAAAAATAGCAAATGATTGAACAATATTTTTTAATTAGATTTAGATGTTAATGCAAAACCTGCCTTATGTGCATTTTACATGTTTTTTTGTTTTGTTTTGTTTTTTTATGGCAGTGGTTATTTGCACTAATTTGCAAATTAGATGCTATTTACACTAAGTGAAAATAACATATTTTCTTAGCGATAGATGCTATTTACACTAAGTGACAATAGCAGCAATTTCTTAGCGATATGCTATTTACACTATGTGAAAATAGCGATAGATTCTATTTGCACCATGTAAAAGCATAAGTTCTTTGCAATAAGAGTAAATAGTAGATGCTATCTATACTTTATACTGGCAGATTCGATTTGCAGTATACCTCAGTATTTTTGTGCATTAACAGGATGCAATAATATCATAAAGTTATATAAATGGTTATATTTATTAAACTTATTAAATGGATGCTGCCTTATTGGGAGAATAAATCCCTCCCTACACTTTCCTCTAACCCTTCCCAATAAACACTCGTTTAAACTATTATTAAACACTCGTTCACAGTTTATTTCCACTTTTAGAACATTATTTTCATTTTTATAGAAAATGAATGCAATCTTGGCAAAAGGCGGATTTGAACCCGCGTCAATCGCATTAAAAGCCAGGTCTTACTCACTACTACTGCACCAGTGAAGATGTTCAATGCTTTGTATCTTTTTTAAAACTTGTGTGGCCCAATCAGACATTTGTGGGCGGAGCTAGAGTAAATAGTGTTTGCCAACAAGGGATGCTATTTGCACTTAGTGCATTTCATTTGATTCAATTCCTCCGTTCTCGTGTCTTTTCCTTGCATCCTTCCCTCGCATCCTGAAGGGGTGGAGCTAAGACGTAAGGAAAAGAAGTAAAGAAAGGAAACAAGGATGCACATCCCTACCTGATATACTTACATGCTACCTGCAACGAGGTGTGCGCTCCGCTACTCACTCTTCCAAGCTAACCCTCCAACCTGTTAAAGACTGCTATCTGTTAATACTCCTATCATCATCTGCTATTGCCATACGTTCATATTACTCACCTGCTTGTCTCCAGTTTATAAATAAACACTGATGCTGTGGTTGACTTATCAATGTCTCTGAGTCTGGTGTTCACATTTTCTGTTTTTAAAGGCAGCCTTTCTGTTATCCTTTTCAACGCATGATGACAATCCACTTTTTATGTGTCCAATGTTTTGTAATAAACTTTTATAAATTCAAAACGTCCACGTTTTATACAGATTCTTCCTTAATTAAAATATGGGTCAATGACAAATAAGTATGGCAAGCCGTTTTGACTTTTATTCATTCTCAGGATATGAATTCTTGATATCAACAATTCAATTTTCACTAGTTAAAATGCTAATTCTTGATAACAGGAATTACATTTCCACTAGTAACAAAGTTCATTTTTGATATCAACAATTCAATTTTCACTAGTTAAAATGCTAATCTTGATATTGATATCAAGAATTATATTTCCACTAGTAAAAACTAGAATTCTTGATATCTGTAATTGTATTTTCACTAGTGAAATGTCACCATAGGCTGCCATTCAAATTTCTTACTAGTTGAAATTCCAATTTCACATATCAGAAATACAATTCTTACTAGTAAATTTTTAATATCAATAATTCAGTTGTCACTATAGTTGAAATGTCAGTTCTTGATATCAAAAATTGAATTGGTACTAGTAAAAATGTTAATTTTTGATATTAATAATTTGATTTTCACTAGTGACAATGTTAGTTTCCGATATCATGAATGTGATTGTTACTAGTAAGAAAGCCATTTTAGATATCTGAAATTATATTGATATCAGAAATACGTTTTCAGATATCAAAAATGAACATTTTTACTAGTAGCAATTCAATTGCTGATATTAAGAACTGACGTTTCAACTAGTGACAATTGAATACTTGATATCAAAAATTCGCATTTTACTAGTAGCAATGTAATTATTGATATCAAAAATTACGATTTTTACTAGTAAGAATTGTATTTCTGATACGTGAAATTGGAATTTCAACTAGTAAGAAATCAATTCTTGATATCAACAATTGAATTTGAATGGCAGCCTATGGTGACATTTCACTAGTGAAAATACAATTACAGATATCAATAATTATAGTTTTTACTAGTGGAAATTCAAATGTTGATGTCAAGAACATTGTTACTAGTGGAAATGTAATTCCTGATATCAATAATTGAATTGTTGATATCAAGAATTCATATCCTGAGATGTGAATAAAAGTCAAAACGGCTTGCCATAAATAAGAGTGTTCATGACAAAGAAATGTACTTATGTTGGTTTCATATGGTTTTGAAAAACTTTAGTAAGAAATCTGAGATTTTCTAAGCATATATATATATATATATATATATATATATATATATATATATATATATATACACACATAATATGTAAAAATATAAGCATGCACATATATGCAAAAAACAAAAAACAAAGAAGAAATACAAAAAGATCACCTCTAATAAAATGGAATAAAAATGTTGAAGTTTTTGAAGGAAAAATCAAAAGTGACCTTGAGAAAATAATTGGTAGCCATAAATATGCAGCCTTTGACCAATGTAAGTGGCTTTCGATAACCTTCTTTAATCATTCATTAGCTTGCTGTGGTCGAGTACAGACCAGCCTCACTTTTCTATTCATGCCCTTGCCTTTTATACTGTATAATTTGTTTGGACTGCTAGATGACCCCTCACCCTCAATATTAGGCTTAGAACAAGCTTTTCAAGGCACTACAGGTAGACATATTTTTGCTCTAAAATCAAGTTTTTATTTCATGTCTGCATCTGAATGAATGAGAATGAGAATGAGAATGAACCTCATTGGTTAAGCAGCATTTTGAGCTTCCGGAAGAGGTTTGTTCTCATGCGTCATTCAAGTTTGATTGAACATCTGTTCATGTTCAGTGTATATATGAGTAAAAGCCTAAATTAAATCATATAAATGCTAATGACATAAATGACATATAAATGTTATACTAAAGATGCACCATGCAGGGCGGGGGTGGGTCCGAGAGCCGTGGGAATTGAGTGAGGCCGGTGACGTGAGCGCTAATGAGCATCACCTGCACGCCTCGAGTCTCACAGAGGAGTTCGGAAGAATAAAAGGAGGTGTGACGACAATGAAGGACAAAAGAGGACCAAGCCTGGACTATTTATGTTATTGTTTAATTATGTTTGTATGTGGCAGTTGTCTGTGAGTGGCCGCTGCTTTACTTTTGTTTTTGTTTGTTTATTTTTCGATTAAAATATTTGAATGTTTGGCTGTTCCTGCCTCCTTCCCTTATCAACGAACCTTGTTACACTCTACAAACAGATCAGAGAGTGTCAAGACTTCTAACAGCATTTAATTCTGTGAAAAAATTACCATCAGATGTTTTTCTAGGATACTTAAAGTTTTTTTTTTTCTCTCAGAATCCCATGTGGTGACACATTTGTAGAATATTCCTTGTATTAAGCCACCAAAACAAAAACATAAGGAATGAAATTGCAATGTGTTTCACAAATGTGACAGGTGCAGTTTTATAGAAAGGCAGCGGCTGTTTCATCTCATACAAAAATGTTTCATGGAACACTGCTATAAGTAACAAATCCCGTTTCATGCAGTTACACAGGAGAAAAACAGCTGGTTTTATACAGTTTAATGCAAGTTTTTATGGTTTGTACATTTGGCAAATATGGCAAAAAAAAAAAAAAAAAAAAAAGACTAAGCACAATACACAAAATGTTGTTCATGTTTGGCTTTAATTGCATAAGGAAGCCAGTTCTTACAAATGAAAGTGTGTGCATGTTGCTGGTGCTAGAATGTTCCTCACATTGCCAGATTGTGTTTAAGAGCTGTTGTTTAAGGTTTGACAGTGAAGTAGTGCTTAAAAGAAAGAAAACAGTAATTTCTTTACAAAGAAACACATGCATTCATTCTTGGACAGATACACATCTATTTTATTTTCATTTGTGAGGATGTTGGAAATTGTTCTCACGTCTTTCTAAGTGCAGGGCTAGGTTTGAGGGCTTTGATTAAGGTTTGACAGTGTGATATTCTTTTGATTATGGAGACAGCATGAAGGGGTTTATTCTGCCTCCAGAGATGGAAATTAACTGTCAACGTCCAGTAGAAGCACTTTGAAAGGATTGCGCTGAAAAGTAGTTGCTTCTATTTTCCTCTGTCTCATTAAAATGAGTGGAAGAGATGCCGAAGAGACTTTTGTATGGTAATGTACTGTATATGTGGAAAATCAGCAATTTTTTAGTCATTGTGTTGCTTTGGACTGTATACACAG
The DNA here is from genome assembly GCF_018812025.1 of Megalobrama amblycephala. Lineage (NCBI taxonomy): Eukaryota > Metazoa > Chordata > Actinopteri > Cypriniformes > Xenocyprididae > Megalobrama > Megalobrama amblycephala. The sequence goes on from NC_063054.1 coordinate 11,314,081, forward strand.
TAAACATTTTTCATATCATATTTAATTGACATCAGAATCTAAATGGAAAGCTGAATGAAAACAAAGAAAATGTGGTCATTATTTACTCATGATAAAGTAAAGGAAAAATCTCTTAAAAATCGGATTTACCGTGCCAAGATTTTTGAAATGTACTCTGATTTATGTTGTTTTAATATGGCTTCATTAGTGATTTTTGACACTATGATTGAGAATAGGGACGGAAAATTTCCGGAAACTTTCCAGGATTTTTGGAAACTTTCGGGAAATTTAGGAAAGTTTCTGGAAATTTACTTGAAATTTTCCACCCCTTTGCATCCCTAATTGAGAGCTAAGGGGTTAAAGGCATTTTCCTCAAATTGTCATCATCCCGCTAGTGGGGCACTCATTTTATTTAGCACATATTTTACTAATCATCATAAAGTAGATATCATTCAAAAGCTTAGAAACTCAAAATTCATCCTGTGAAAACCGTTTTGAAATTGGATGTTGTGTTACTATGGAAATCGTACTCTAAAATATTTTAGCAGGCTCCTCCCCTAGTGGGCGGTGTCAGGTTTCATATTACACATTTTATTTGAACTACTTCATATTTAAAACTTTTTCTCATCTTGACAAAACACATATCATTGGAAAGGCTTGAGTCTTGTGTTTTGTGACAGATGTGATATTTGGATAGAAATTTATAAATTTGTTACAGGAGAGTGCATCAAAAAATTGTGGGTAACACCCGGTGGATATTTTTGGTACAGCGCCTAAAGAAAATCTCATGGGAACTTTAGCCCCGGGTATACTTTACATTTTTGAGATATCAGCTTCAAATTTGGAACACAACTTTTTTAGACATATGGCTTTGATTACATAGCAATTTTAGAGTAAAACATATTTGAAAAAAATATATATTTTACATAAAATAATTTTTAGTACAGTACATTCGATTTACAGTAAATAAAAACTTCCGTGAGTTTTTCATACTTTTATTTTTGAAGTCATTGTGTTGCTTTGGACTGTATACACAGTAAACATTTTTCATCTCATATTTAATTGACATCAGAATCTATGACTCTAAATGGAAAGCTGAAGTGGTTCGGGAATAGTAGTGAAGATATAATGAAAGTATAGTTCCATGTGTATGCTCATGAAGAGGGGGTGACAGTGAGATATGTATTGTAATTTTATTCTACAGATGCAAATAGATATTTCTGTTGCTGTTTTCATTCTGCTATTTTGTTAGAAGGCTTGTTATGAAAACAAAATTGACCAGTAATATACATTTCATTATACAGTGTTTACAGTGGCTTACAGCAAGAATTTTCAGTTTTGGGTAAACTATCCATTTAACTACACTTTAATCATATTAGCATATATGTTTTTTTTTTTCAAGCATACCGTATATCATGTGGTTCTTATAGCATGTCCATGATGTATGTATGCACTCAAAACAACCTGTGTGTTTGTGACACTCAATATGTGATTTCACACACCTGAGGTCTATCTCATTGCTACTGCCTGTCTGGTTCTTGAAACGTAGAAATGCAAATAGTGTGATATATCAGTTTCACATCTGTTGGCACAAGGATTCCACACTCACCGGTGAACCACAGCTTGCGTGGAACTCACTGCATGTAAATGAGACATCACAATGCCGCTTACCAAGAGAAAGCTGTCAGCAATGATTACCAATCACCTTGAAATGATAATTATCTTCCATTTGCTGGGTGTTATCTGTAAGCAAGATAGACAGGTCAGGGCTTAGAAAGGATGTTCAGGACTTCTCTCCTTATTTAATATTTACCTGGTCATTAAAGATAGCTGGAGAGAATCTCAGCACTTTGCTTTGATTTAGTTGGTTATTATGCAAGACACTGATTGAAAGGAACAATCAAACTCGTCAGATTTTTGAGACGCCGTTGCAAAGTTCCAAAGTGACAAGAAATGTTCTTTGATCCATTTGATAAAGAGATGCTCTGTTCTTAAACCTATCTATGCTCCTGATGTGAAAACTGTTTCAAAAGATAGACAACTTAATTATGGTAACTTGAAGGAATAGTTCATCCAAAAACATGAACATTCTGCCATTATTTACTCACGTTGTTCCAATCCTGTAAGCCTTTTGTCTTATGCAGAACATTAAAGAGATATTCTGAGAAATGTGTGAGAAAATTTTGTCCATAAAATGAATGGTTACCAAAACGTTTTTTTTTTTTTGGATGAACTAACCATTTAAGATTATTTTTAATAACTGACAAAGTTCATATTTGTTTAAGTGTACAATAATTGATTTTAAATTTTATTTCTGCTTCTTGTTTTAGTTATAAATAATGGGTAAAACTTTGCAATAAGGTCTAATTTGTAAATTAATTAACTAACATGAACTAACAATCTATTTTTTACAGAATTTATTAACCTGTATAATATTAGTAAATTAAAATGTTCAAGTTCATGTTAGCTCACAGTGGATTATATAAGGAATAATCCACAGCTAGCTGTGCATTAAACAATTTTAATGCATGACGAGGAGACAAAGATTATACCATAGTCATTTGCCAGCATTGAAAAGTTAAAGCTGTCATTAATGTTTGCAGCAAATTTGACTGGAAGGGTTAACATGGTGGTTCTTTTCATCAGCTACCACTTGTTAGAACTAGCATTCCATGCATAAGCCCCCCTGTGGTGAAAATAAAGTTTTTGATGTTGTTTATATGTCTATGTGTTTTTTTTTAATATGCTTGAAGACAAACCATGTGCAAATTCATAAGTCAACAACATTGCTGAGTATTTTCTCTTTAAAACTGCAGTAATCTAAAGACAGTTTAAAAAAAAAAAAACTGTTGCTATGAAACATTGGGTAGATTTAGTAATATGGTGGGTGTATGACGATTCATTACGATGTTATGATGAACTATATGCCTTTCTCCACTGATGTTCTGAGTTGTTCAAAACGTTTCTAAGTATACCGATTGATAGAAGTCAGCTGTCTGACTCGTGAATGTGAACATTAGCAACACATTATTAGCTGTTTGAAAACATAGTCAAGCAAAAGGCTAATCATATTAATTACTGCTATGTGTCTGACATTGTAAAAAGCGATACTGCGAGTAAGTGCTAAATCTCCACAGTGCTGCGTTTACCTCAGTAAGTTGACCGAGTGTATCTCTGAGCTCGTGCGAGTGAGTGGAGGCGGGGCTAATTAGCATATTCATAGATCTGTGTATACTAAATGAAGCAAGGGCGTAGAGTTACATTCAAACTTTTTTAAGGCATGAAGATATTTTTTTTTTTTCACAAGAAAAAATGTTTAAATATGTAATTTTGATGATTGAATGAGTTTTAATGGATACAATTATTGACAACATTGGAACTTTAAATCAGACAGAGATAAAGTAGTGCGGTAAGGTTAATTTTATTTGATTAAATTATTAAGGGAGAGAGAGAGAGAGGTGTGTGTGTGTGTATTACCTGAGTCTGTTCAGCATCTCTCTAGCAATGAAGCTTCGAGTTCAATTACTTCAAAAACAGTGATGTTACCACGTCCTTGAGTAATATAACGTAGCGATTTAGTAGCAGTGAAGTTTAGTTGGACATATTCCAGCCAATCAGAATCGAGCATTCAGACCGATCATTGTATAACTCCTCAAACTGGGTATGTGTACTCCTGGGGGTACGTGAGGTGACAAAAGGGGGTATGTGAACAAAATGGCGAGTAGTTCATTTAAAGGTGCCCTAGAATCAGAATTTGAATTTACCTCGGCATAGTTGAATAACAAGAGTTCAGTACATGGAAAAGACATACATTGAGTTTCAAACCCCATTGTTTCCTCCTTCTTATGTAAGTCTCATTTGTTTAAAAGACTTAATATGTATGACCCCAATATTTGCATAATGCCAGCCCATTCGACGCATTAGACAAGGAAAGGCAGTATTAACGGCTGGATCTGTGCACAGACAAGGTAAGCAAGCAAGAACAACAGCGAAAAATGGCAGATGGAGAAATAATAACTGACATGATCCATGATATCATTATATTTTTAGTGATATTTGTAAATTGTCTTTCTAAATGTTTCATTAGCATGTTGCTAATATACTGTTAAATGTGGTTAAAGTTACCATCGTTTATTACTGTATTCACGGAGACGAGAGTCGTTGCTATTTTCATTTTTAAACACGTGCAGTCTGTATAATTCATAAACACAACTTCATTCTTTATAAATCTCTCCAACAGTGTGTAATGTTAGCTTTAGCCACAGAGCATAGACTCAAACTCACACAGAATCAAACGTAACCATCTAAATAAGTATTTTACTCACATAATTCGAAGCATGCATACAGCATGCATGGCAAACATCTTGTAAAGATCCATTTGAGGGTTATATTAGCTGTGTGAACTTTGTAAATGCACTGTAATATAGTCGAGAGCTCGTGTGGCAGATACAGCGCATCTCTTAAAGGGGCCGTGCTGAAAAAATCAGTGCATAGTTAATGATGCCCCAAAATAGGCAGCTAAAAAAATTTATTAAAAAAAATCTATGGGGTATTTTGAGCTGAAACTTCACAGACACATTCAGGGGACACCTTAGACTTATATTACATCTTGTAAAAAAACAATCTAGGGCACCTTTAACTCTACCATAATAATATTAAACCCGACCATGTATTTCTAACTGGCAAAATGCCGTAAATCCATTACATTTAATCAAATTACCTCTTTTGCAGTCAAAAATGATTGTATCCACAGCAGCAGCATGCATATGATAGATTGCGTGCAGATCAAATCACGCTAAATTACTGCCTTTCTCGACAATACACCTTTGTAAAAGTGGGGATTGAGCACTTACTCGCATGAAGAACAAATATAGACACGATTTAAGACTCAAACGTTCTTCGATACAAAAACATACCTTGTGTGAGTTCTTGTATTTAATGATGATAACGAGCAAGAATGCAATTGTTCCCAATATCCACATGACTGCATACGTGACATTATTATACAACAGGTCAAAAAACAAAACATACATTTTAAAGGTGCCCTAGATTCAAAAATTGAATTTACCTCGGCATAGTTAAATAACAAGAGTTCAGTACATGGAAAAGACATAAAGTGAGTCTCCTTCTTATATAAATCTCATTTGTTTAAAAGACCTCCGAAGAACAGACAAATCTCAACATAACACAGACTGTTACGTAACAGTCGGGATCATTAATATGTACGCCCCCAATATTTGCATATGTCAGCTCATGTTCAAGGCATTAGACAAGGGCAGCCAGTATTAACGTCTGGATCTGCACAGCTGAATCATCAGACTAGGTAAGCAAGCAAGAACAATAGCAAAAAATGGCAGATGGAGCAATAATAACTGACATGATCCATGATATCATAATATTTTTACTGATATTTGTAAATTGTCTTTCTAAATGTTTCGTTAGCATGTTGCTAATGTACTGTTAAATGTGGTTAAAGTTACCATCGTTTCTTACTGTATTCACGGAGACAAGAGAGCTGTCGCTATTTTCATTTTTAAACACTTGCAGTCTGTATAATTCATAAACACAACTTCATTCTTTATAAATCTCTCCAACAGTGTAGCATTAGCCGTTAGCCACGGAGCACTATCAAACTCAATCAGAATCAATGTAAACATCCAAATAAACACTATACTTACGCGATTAGACATGCTGCATGACGAACACTTTGTAAAGATCCATTTTGAGGGTTATATTAGCTGTTTGAACTTTTTTTTATGTTGTTTAAGGCAAGCGCGAGCTCTTGGGGCGTGGAGCACGAGATTTAAAGGGCCACACACCCTGAATCGGCTCATTTCTAATTATGCCCCAAAATAGGCAGTTAAAAAAATGATTTTGAGCTGAAACTTCACAGACACATTCAGGGGACACCTTAGACTTATATTACATCTTTTAAAAAAAAGTTCTAGGGCACCTTTAAACACAGTACTTTCAGTATTTACTAATTTTACTTTGTTTTACCATCACTGCATATTTCTCTACTGAACATTTTTTATTTAAAACATTATTTATTTTATAAAGTTATTCATAAAGGTAAAAATATGCCCTGGAAAATCAATTTAGGGGGCAAATATTGTCCCTTAATGGAAAAGGTGACTGCAGTCTACAGTAAGTGGAAGAGAGGGGGTATGCAGAAGGATGGTAATCCCATCAGGGTTTACTCCACTCTAAAAAGTAAGAACTACTGGTATATCTAATGTTTACAGATCTGACCTTAAAATGTTTTGGTAAATGTTGAGATTAATATTAACAAAGATTAATAAATGCTGTAGAAGTATTGTTTATTGTTAGGTCATGTTAACAAATTATCAGATGAAACCTAAAGTGTTAATAAAATGATGATTAGTCTAGAACAACAATAAATTATTTAATTTAATATTATTAATTATTAATTCCATTTATATTTATATATATAAAAAAAATTGTTTTGCATTTTAAGTAGTCAGATTTTGCAGGGTTTGGGTTATGTCTGTTAAATTTACTACATTTAAGCATTTACACTCAAAAAAAAGATATTTTTGATGCTGTTCAGTTTATTTAAACAATTTATTTTGATTCAACACCATTGTATCAGGTTTCTGGTTTAAATGTGATTGATTCATGTTAAATTGACTTGAAACGATTACTCTTTGACTTAACTTGATGTTTTCATATTGGAATAACATGTTTCAATCAAGTAAACCCAACCAGGACTCAACCAAACAGGATTTTCACTTATACCCATCATGCTTTGCAAAGGGGCTGAACTAGGACTGTAAATGTTGAAATAAAGTGTTATTTTAAGCAGTTTTTAGGAAGATGAGAAAATGGAAAGACTTTTTAATGTTTACTGTTCTATTATGTTGGTATTTAAAAGTTTCTGTTGATTAATAGTTTTAGGGTTACCATTGTGGTGAAGTGTTGCACTTGTGCTTGGGTTGAGGACCTGCTAACAAACTTTCAAATTACTTTAATAAGAAAGTAATTGCTGTGGTAGTGCTTTGGGTTGCATTTCCCAAAAGCATTGTAAGGCTATGTTGATTGTAAAACCATTGCCACCAATGGACATATGATCAATTTAGGCTTTACAATGTTTTTGGTTTTGGTCAATTTAGGATGAATCCAGTGTCAGATCTAGATTTCTAACACAGAACATCACAAAAGTTATATAAATCACAAAATTAAACAAGAAGAATTAATTGTAAAAATCAATGTATATGAAAACAATTTATTTATTATTTAATTATTTATTGCTTTTTATTTATTTTCCAAAACATTGCAAATTAGTTGGGCTGACACTGTTAAATTAAGATGTGCCCAACCATAGTAAATAAGTTGACCCAACGTAAGTACATTATATTGGAATAACAGAATTGCATAATGCTGAAATAAAGCAAATTAATCATGTGGAAATCCTTTACATGATTTTTTATGTACGTTCAAAGAGTTATTTTTTTGAGTGTAGCATAAACTTTTATCCAATTAAAGCATCACTTGACAATAATTTGCTGTTGCATAAAAAGTTACTTATAAAATTATGCAAAAAATACACTAAATGAGTAAGCAGAATAAAAATGTTTTTTTTTCTTCTGTGATTTGTTTGTTGCACATCTTTCTGTATAGACCCATTAAATGCTTCAATACTGGTAAACCTGATTTTGAAGAATCAATTTAAGTAGAAAAGAGTGAATATATGTATATAAAATAGCCATTATTGATCTTAATTTACTTCCCACTTAACTTACTTACTGGCCAAATTCCAAATACCCTTACAGAGAATGCAATCTCAAAATGCAATGCAGTGAAAAAGATAGTAGATAAGGCTAAAGAAATGCTGATTATTAATAAACTTGGGTTTGTGTCAGTAAAATAAGTTTTAGAGTATTGCTGTGAACTATTAGAAACATGCTAAAGTCAAACTCTATTGAAATCACCTCACTGGGTTGTGGAAAAGAGCCAGCTAGACATAAATGCTGGAGCATTAAAAGTGTCATATTCTGGTTCTGCTTATTAGTACAAAACTATCAGATTTAAGACTTTGGAGATATATTACAGAAAAAGTGTTGTTGTTCAGACATGCTGGCTGCTTCTGTTTGTATCCTATCTAAACTACACACTGAGATAAACTCATACGTTGTCTCTTCCAATGACCAAAAGCATGCCTAGATGTTCTCTCTCAAACACACACACACAGGACATGATGAGTGTGTCAGCTAATGCTTTTGTTTCAGATGAGAGCTGTAATGAAATGTGACAGGCTGTGTGTGGGGGGGATGTGTCGATGGCTAATTGCAGGGCTTGTTTAGTGAATAGGCTCATTGATAGACATCCGCAGGTCTGCATAATGTCATGTAAATGGGGCATGATGGTGTCTTAACCTCGTTTAACCATCTCCGCTCATCTGTAGGGTCTCTATCCCCGATCTGTCCCCTGTCTCTCCCTCTCATGTGCTGCTGGGCCATATGATATAATTCAGATGCTGAATGTCATAGAGCTTCTGGATCCAGTTCTCTAATTGCTGATTAGTTGTGAGAGGTCCAGGAGTGTACAGGGCGTGCTGAAATTTATGAACGGCAAATCTCTTAGGGGCAGCTTGGATATGAGTGTGTCATTGCTTTTGTTTCCCACTGTATGGTTAACACTATTTAATTATGGAGAATATTTGAAACTGTTGTCGCTGCATGAATCACAATTCAGAGCTGTAACCAAGGTCAATGCGTTCTCGCTGGGTGCCACTTGTTCTTGCTCGAGTACCCGTGATGCTGTAGGGCAGGAGTGAAGATGGTGTTTTTAATCAAAATAGCCTATTGGTGCTGATCTTGGCCTATGGCATCATTCATATAAAAAGCATATTGTGTTCACAAGCCTTCACAAGTCTTTCAAGGCCAAGTCTACATAAAGTATATTTAGTTAATAATTCAGTCTGCTGTATGTGCTGCAAGTTAGTTTTAAATTCTCTGTTGCAGGAAAATTCATGTAATATGCATTATTTTGATATAATATAACAGCATGTCTAAAAGGGGACCTATAATGCCCCTTTTACAAGATGTCATATAAGTCTCTGGTGTCCCCAGGTTGTGTCTGTGAAGTTTCAGCTCAAAATACCTCACAGATCATTTATTATAGCTTGTCAAATTTGCCTCTATTTGGGTGTGAGCAAAAACATGCCGTTTTTGTGTGTGTCCCTAAAGATAAAAAAGTGAAATAATAATCAAGGACCCCTTTAATATCTGTCATGAAATGTTTGGTATGGTAATGGAAATTATAATGTTAATGTGTTTGGTCTTAGTGGAATAGATCTGCTGCTACAGAGCAAGTACGAGACTTGCTATTGCCTATACAATAGCATATATGAATTATCCAAAGCAGATCTATACAGGTGGAGCTGGGGAAGGTGGAGGGTTTCTAAAAAAGCGTGCTATATATAAACAGACTACCAAGAAACACCTGTGAACAATCAAGACGATCAACCAATCAGAACATGAGACAAAAGGCTAGGGAAACACATGACCAACAGGAAACATGACTGTAATAAATTATCAAAATATTTTTCATGAACACAAACAAAACCCAAACCAACCTGACAATAAGGCTGCATGTGAAATATTTTCCTTATAGACCTTTTTAATTAAGTATTTTATATTTCAAGTGCAAATAGAGACTTTATTTCTATAAACAGCCAAGGATGTTGATAACATGTGTGAATCACACTAAATGTGACAATTGTAGACCTGAAAACTGTTATTCTTCTCACCGTTTCCACAAGATCTGTGCTGTACCTAAATGTGTGTACTGTACTTGTTAAATCCCAACTTGCCCACAATTTGCTATCAAAATATTTGGTGTTTAAAATGATTACCTGTCATGTTGCAGCTAATGGCAGGGAGTCAAATGAATGTGTATTAATGTTTGTTTACAGTGGCTCAAAAATGTTTTGGTGATCTAAACCAACAGTATTTTAAAAACTTTCTTCTTTGGGCTATTTCATCAATCACCAGGGTGCCGCAGGGTATTATTGAATTTTAGTTTTCTGTACTGTTTTCTTACAGTTGGTCCACAACATCCAACATGGTTTTATTTATATATATATATATATATATATATATATATATATATATATATATATATATATATATATATATATATATATATATATATACACACAGTGGGTATGGAAAGTATTCAGACCCCCTTAAATTTTTCACTCTTTGTTATATTGCAGCCATTTGCTAAATTAATTTAAGTTCTTTTTTTTTTTCCTCATTAATGTACACACAGCACCCCATATTGACAGAAAAACACAGAGTTGTTGACATTTTTGCAGATTTATTAAAAAAGAAAAACTGAAATATCGCATGGTCCTAAGTATTCAGACCCTTTGCTGTGACACTCATATATTTAACTCAGGTGCTGTCCATTTCTTCAGATCATCCATGAGATGGTTCTACACCTTCATTTGAGTCCAGCTGTGTTTGATTATACTGATTGGACTTGATTATGAAAGCCACACACCTGTCTATATAAGACCTTACAGCTCACAGTGCATGTCAGAGCAAATGAGAATCATGAGGTCAAAGGAACTGCCTGAAGAGCTCAGAGACAGAATTGTGGCAAGGCACAGATCTGGCCAAGGTTACAAAAAAAAATTCTGCTGTACTTAAGGTTCCTAAGAGCACAGTGGCCTCCATAATCCTTAAATGGAAGACGTTTGGGACGACCAGAACCCTTCCTAGAGCTGGCCATACGGCCAAACTGAGCTATCGGGGGTGAAGAGCCTTGGTGAGAGAGGTAAAGAAGAACCCAAAGATCACTGTGGCTGAGCTCCAGAGATGCAGTCGGAAGATGGGAGAAAGTTGTAGAAAGTCAACCATCACTGCAGCCCTCCACCAGTCGGGGCTTTATGGCAGAGTGGCCTGACGGAAGCCTCTCCTCAGTGCAAGACACATGAAAGCCCGCCTGAAGGACTCCAAAATAGTGAGAAATAAGATTCTCTGGTCTGATGAGACCAAGATAGAACTTTTTGGCCTTAATTCTAAGCGGTATGTGTGGAGAAAACCAGGCACTGCTCATCACCTGTCCAATACAGTCCCAACAGTGAAGCATGGTGGTGGCAGCATCATGCTGTGGGGGTGTTTTTCAGCTGCAGGGACAGGACGACTGGTTGCAATCGAGGGAAAGATGAATGCGGCCAAGTACAGGGATATCCTGGACGAAAACCTTCTCCAGAGTGCTCAGGACCTCAGACTGGGCCGAAGGTTTACCTTCCAACAAGACAATGACCCTAAGCACACAGCTAAAATAACGAAGGAGTGGCTTCACAACAACTCTGTGACTGTTCTTGAATGGCCCAGCCAGAGCCCTGACTTAAACCCAATTGAGCATCTCTGGAGAGACCTAAAAATGCTGTCTATCAACGTTTACCATCCAACCTGACAGAACTGGAGAGGATCTGCAAGGAGGAATGGCAGAGGATCCCCAAATCCAGGTGTGAAAAACTTGTTGCATCTTTCCCAAAAATACTCATGGCTGTATTAGATCAAAAGGGCGCTTCTACTAAATACTGAGCAAAGGGTCTGAATACTTAAGACCATGTGATATTTCAGTTTTTCTTTTTTAATAAATCGGCAAAAATGTCAGGGGGTCTGAATACTTTCCATACCCACTGTGTGTGTATATATATATATATATATATATATATATGTTCTTAAAAGAAGTTTTGTCTGCAATGTCGCATTTGATGAACACTTTACTATCCCATGAGGCCACAGGAGAGGATTTGTGAATGGCAGTGAAGTGACGCAACTTACGCCGTAGGTCACATGACAGTGACAACATGGCATATGTAGTACATACAAATTTTATTCATAGTATAAAGAAAGTACATTTAAAGAATGTTTCAAACCAAATGTAGTACCTACTATACAGTATGCAATTTCAGACATGGACATTTCTCAGAATATCTTCATTTATGATCTACAGAAGAAAGAAAGTCATAAAGGTTTGGAACGACATGAGGGAGATTTTTTTTTTTGGGTGAACTAACCCTATAGTGAATAAATCATTTAACATACCAGTAGATATTGATTCTTTTGTCTATATGTTTGATTCTTTTGTGTATTTTCAAAGTATCAGCAAAAACTCTACATTCATCAATTCATTCTTCATGATATAAGTTCAACATGTGTGTGAGCATTTGCAATCTGTCAACATAAAGCAGGATAGACCGCCAGGGAGAGGAACCAATCAATGGCTGTTTCAACAGAGACGTCAAAGAGGAGGGCATGAGTCCTGTCAAAGAAGCAGGCATGGGTCCTGTCAAAGTGGCGGGCATCAGTGGGAGGGAGGCAGAACGCAGAGAACTGTTGTCAAATAAAGTCCAGGCCATCAGTTGACAAGATGCCATGTGATAAACACAAGCCTTACCATGTCATACGAATCCAAATGTATCGAAGCAAATAAATAGTGCAGTGCCCACAATGAGTAATTTGTTCAATGGTCTCAAAATTATCAACTTCTCTTGCCCACTAGTTTCAACAGATGCATCATTATTTATTTATTTATTATTTCTATGTGTGCGTTACATCCACCAGCTGAGTTTACGAGGTAATGACACACAGGTGGAAGTGATCAAACAATAATGAGTCCAGGCAATGGGTTATGAGAATTGAAGTTCATGGGAAAGCAAGGGAGATAAGAGGAGTGCCCTCTGGTGGTGATCATGGGCACTTCTCCCATCTCCCTGGCTTTCCCATCATGAACTTCAATTCCCTTAACCCATTGCCGGGGGCCTGTACCATGAAGACAGATTAGCTGTCTAGCCAGTTAAAATTCAGATTAGTTTGCGCCAATCCTGGGTTTTAGGTACCATGAAAATGATTCGGCTTTTAGCGGTAACTTACGCTCCACAGTTAACCTGCTCCGGGGCATGTTATGTTCTAGGTAAGAGATCTCAAACCGAAATTGGATAAATCAGATGTGTGCAAAGTGACACTGACACATCCAACGCAATAAAATCCCTGCCCCAGTTTCTCTTCCTTCAAATTAAAGGTCACTATATAGTAAAAACAAATATTTAATGATGAAATTGTCTGGCTTTAATGATTTATAGAATTATTTTATGATTTTTATATGATTTATATAATTGTTATAAGATCTATATTATTATTATTATTCCATTACACACCAGCAATTTTAGTTTAACAGTTATTATTAAGCATTTATTTTAAATGAATATTAATATATACATATCATAGAATCAACAGACTCTTTAAAAATGACTACATAACCTTACATGTTTGAGTCTCTATCACTATATATAATCAACTACATATAAACATTTATATAGACAATTTTCAATTGCACCATTAGAGCAAGGTAATTTATTTTATTTGTCCTTTCTCATGGACAAGTTTCTTATTTAGTGTAAATGCATTTAAATTCTTCATTTTCTTCAGCAAAAGAGTTTTGAATTGCGCTGAATCTCTCATGAGAAATTAATCACATTTTCTCTCTGTTGCAAGGCATGCACTGTAAAAAAAAAATCCGTAGTTTTTGCAAAATAATTTTGGCAGCTGTGGTTGCCAGAATAATTTTGTGAAAAATACAGAAAAACTGTAAACACATTTACAGAACAAACTGTACATTTTACAGTATAAAACTGTAATTTAAGAAAATTTGTAAACCAATAAATTCAACAATGCACACTACAACTAAAATCTGTTTTGTACCTTTAACATATACTGACAACCACCATAATAATGCAGGTGTTAAAAGAGAAAGCCACATGAAGAATCAGAGTTCATCACAAGTAATTGCTGAAGTATTTACTAATATAAAAAAGGTGCACAGAGTCATTCAACACAAACACAAAACACATCATGGTAACCCCACAATTCTTAAATAATGCAATAAACATTCACTAAACAACAGAATATGTAACATAAAACCCTAATGTACATAACTGATAACAAAAACTATTAAGAAACATGATTTTTTAAACAAAATACTTTCAAATGTGGAGCGTCACACAGGGAATTGTGGGAACATCAGTTTACAGATTTTGACTGTAAATTACACATTGATTTTGTCTTTTTTTACTTATAAAAATCATAAAATTTACAGCATTTTACTGTGAAAATGACATGAATGTCTGGTTAGAGCTTTTACAGTTTTTCCCTGTATATAATACGGGAACTTACTGTTAACCTATTTACAATTTTTTTTCCGTAGCGTCTTTACAATATTTTACCATTAAAATCACATTCATTTTTTTACAGTGTGGGATTGGCTGGTTGCTACTGATGTCACGCATTCATGTGCACGCGCTCCACAAACTCAGGATCAAAGCCTGAGTTGACAGAGAAAGTTGATGATCAGCATCATGGTACCAACAAAGTCAGATTGGAGTGGTTTAGTTTTGTCAACTTGAAAGTAATCCTATAACCCTGAGTTTGTTCAACTACCATCAAGGTACAGTCCCCTGGACTCATTGTTTTTTGATCACGTCCACCTGTGTGTCATTACCTCGTAAACTCTGCTTTTATAAGCCCTGTGTTTTCAATCATTCTTTGCTAAGTCTTGTTTGTTATCCCACTGCAATTCTGAACACTATCCTGGTTTCCTTTTCTTCATGTTTTTTTGATTGGTTTCTTGGATTTTGCCTGTGTTTTCTGCCTTGTTGTTATTGTTTGGATTGTCTGCCCTGTGTTGTGACCTATAGCCTGTTTTGGATTTACAATTCTGGATTACATTAATAAAGGACTACGTTCAGATCCTCAATCTTGTGTCTCAGAGCAAATTCGTGACAATATATTTCTTATTTTAAGATTTTTCATTAAAAATAATCACAATAAAAATCAGTGCTTTAAAAAAAATCAATTTATTTTCTATGCACATGCACTGCCTATTAACCCCAATCATTCTAGATGTAGTCTTTTGAATATTCCTGTTTGTTTTTTTTTTTTTTTGTTTTTTTTCAGAACTCAAAATCTATTGCAGAAAAACAAAATAGAATGCAATATCTTTTTTGTTCCAATATTGTGTTGCCCTGCTGCACAAGCACATTGGCTAGACCATTCTGAAATATACTTTTTTTTTTTTTTGTCCATTATTTGAGCATGAGAACAATTTATGATACCATAACTCTCAGATTCCTTCACTGAACTGAAATATGTTATTTAAATGTGAGTTTGGAAAGCCATTTTGAGATTTCAGTACTTCCCCATTCAATTAGAAAAGAGCTATACTTGCATAACTAAAAATAGCTGTGTTACTAAGTTGTTCGCCGGTTCAACTGTCTTCCCTCGAAGGGACTTCTATTATTAGTTAGTATGTAATTATGCCTGAAATGTTGACATTATGGTCCATTAACACGTTACGCTCATGATGGAGTGGTATCGAAGTGATCGCGGAGCGAGAAAGAACACAGGCGCAAAAAATCCTTGCTTCTGGCAAAATCCCACATACGTTTCTCCCAAACAGCTTGTTTGCTCTCTTCCAGATAATTGTAGTCAGTCAGTGATTGTTTGTTCTTGTTTATTTAGTCGAGAGTTCAATGTAAATGTCAGTTTATTATTGTGTCTGATTCAGTAGTCAGACAGCAGAGGGAATACTGCTGGGCGAGCAGGGTGAAAGAGGGCCGCCACGGGTGACACCTGATACTGCATGATGACTCAGCCACACACACACACACACACACACACACACTCACTCACTCACTCACGTGTCTGTGCCAAGTTAATTCCAGTGTTTTATTTGGTCATGGTTTTATCTTTCAATTATTCTCCTCTAAACAATAAAACTGCAGGATGGCACAGTGTCCAGTCATAGGTCACCTGAGTCAGACTGGGATTGCGTATCGACGCACACACCTACATCAGCGCACACACCATTTCCCATGAGTCAATGAGATTTATGCCCTGCTCGGCCCTAAGTAAGGCAGCTGGATGCCCCATGGCCTTCTGGGTAAAATGAAAAGTCTCCGGGAGATAAATTATCACCGGCCTGGCTGATTTGGCCGTCGCGCTTGGCCACTCAGGCTAGCTGCTGTTTATAATTGATTAGCCTCCCACAATGTTTTCTCATTTAGCGACCTTTGTGAAACACGGTCACGGTCGTAAAGCCGAAGCCTCCCTCTCTTCCCCTCCGCAAACACATCTGTAACCGGCAGCGACGAATGAAGCGAAAGAGTGACTGAACGAGAGGAGGATGACGAAAAGGACACTATAGGGCAAGTGATCCGAAGATCTAAATCACTTACAGCTGCGCTTTATCCATGGTATCTGACGGTGGATCAGTTTAAAATCCAGAAGAAAAGTCGAGCATCAACAGGTTCTGTGCGATCGTACCAAGTCATGGGGATTTTCGAGACAAGTACATCTCCTGCAAGCCTGTTCGCTGCTTTTCAAATAGTAAAAAAATGGTGAAATGTTACATTTCCAGCTCAAAGACTTTGGAACATGGCGCCGTCCTTGACACTCTAATTACCCGGCAGCCGGGTAGGACCTATATATCACCATGTTTACACTCACAGTATCGATCTTGATGTAATGGGCCAGAGATTTCTGCCTGTCAAATCTCTCTCACCTCGTTCTCCTCCTGAACTCTCATTTCTTGAGAGTAGAGAAGGGTAGATGTGGGAGGTCATCCACTCATCTTTTTTGCATTTTAGTGTCTGTGTGTGAGTGTTTGTGAGTATGTGTGCGTCTTGTCCTTAGCTGAAACTCAGTAATTAGATAGTGATGGGTCTCTAATGGATTTGACTTAGTGCATTAAGGTGCAGACTCAGTCCCTGAGGAACATGCCCACAGCACAACAATCACATCAAAACAACAACACTGACTCAAAGAAAGGAAGAAAAAAGTAGTTGCCAAGGGCAACCCGCTGATAATGAAATGATGAATTGTGAAAGGTGAAACCTAAATTAAAATTAAATGAAAATACAGAAATTCAATTTTGTAGGACGTTTTTAATTAGAGGATGTGTCAAATATGCTGATGTCATATAGGATGTATGATTTGTGGAAATGCTTGTGTTCACTTCGACTTTTAAATTTCGAAAGTATACTCTAAAAAAAAAATGCTGGGTTAAAAACAACCCAAGTTGGGTTGAAAATGAACTAACCCAGCGGTTGGGTTAAATGTTTACCCAACCTGCTGGGCAGTTTTATTTAACTCAACTATTGTTTAAAAATGACTGGCTGGCTTAAAATGAACCCAAAATAGGTTGGAAATTAAAATTAAGACACATAATTTCTAGACGCAACAATAATAATCAAAAGGTGAACATTTATTAATAAACAATTTGATGAATGTTTATTGTTTAATTATTATTCATTAAACTTATTAATAAATGTTCATTTATTGAACATAAATGTTAATTTCCAACATACTTTGGGTTCATTGTAAGCAAGCAATACAGTAATTTTTATACAATAGTTGAGTTAACTAAAACTACCCAGCAGGTTGGGAAAACGTTTAACCCAATTGCTGGGTTTGTCCATTTTCAACCCAACTTGGGTTGTTTTTAACCCAGCATTTTTAGTGTACAAACAACACTAAATTCTTAAATGCAAAACTTTACATATGCATGCAAATTCAGACAATGTAATATAAGGAAACATTTTATTTCATCACTTTAGCGACTTTAATTGCACGCCACCAAAATGTCACTCCATAATTCAGATGTCACTCTGGTGTCATATTCAACTCGACTCTGAGAATTACTAAAATATTCAAATGAAATGTATTATATTTAGACCTATTTGCTCACTACTTTATCTTTTAAGTTTTATTTTCCATTTTATGAGACACAAAAAGATTTTTTCTTTTGTTAATCATATTGCCAAAGTATGTGATTCCAAAAATGGCGAAAATACAATAAAAGTATCATAGAAGAAGTTTGAGTTAGTTACTCAAAAGTCTTCATTCACTGTAAATTGTATATAACACTCAAATCTGTCATTTAAACATTTAATGGTTGCTATACCTTAAATATTGTCATGAGGTTTGAAATCAGAAATCATTAATGTAATATACCCTATTAAATAAAATATTAGGCTGTAACATGGGAAGTGTTATTGGAGTGGTTGGAAAACCAATACAATTATTGCATTTTTTTTTAATTTATTTTTTTTTAAACATTTTGATTAGTGAAAGAAAAAAAATGAAGAAAGACTTACAATATTTCCTAATTGCCCTGTTTTAGAAGTGTATAGCATTCAAGCACATGGCAAAAATGGCAGCATCCACTCAAACCATATGTTCAATTAATTGTGATGCTGTGATGAAAGAAAGCTAACTACTAGGATTGTCTTTGCAGTTTGTAAGTTATATTATTTTATCCAATATGATATGTACATGAAAACAGTACTGCATATAGTACAAATGACCTCTACACTATAAAAGAATATGTGTTTTGATACCTGAAAACAGCTTATGTTGTGCTACCTTATGTTAGAAGCATTGTCAGCTAATCCCCAACTGAATTAGTGAAAACTGGTGTGTTGTGTTCCACTGTGTTGCCTTTTAATTGTCTTTCTATGTAAATATTCACTAAATGGACAACTTTGACTGAGTCTTGCTGCTTTTTCAGCGCCTCATGCATCAGTGCCGTGGCTCGCAGTTGGATATTGTGCCGCTTATTGTGTTTTAACAGCAAAAATGTGTTCTGTGTGAACAGCCCCTAATGAGATTTTCGAAGCATCATAATTAACTTCATATTTAGATCTGGGGTTTAGATTAGATGGAGTAAAAGTAAACATTTTAAATCTATCCACTGTGTGTGCATTGTCTTTTTTCATTGAAGTTCATCTAAAAAAAAAGTTAATACTATTAGTACCAGAGGCACCTACATTTCAGAGTCATGTGTCTGTCAGTAAGCATATATGTCAATAATTATTTCTTTAAAACTGTGGGTGACTTTTCCCTTGCCATGACTGTCTTTCCCGTGATTCTATGAGAATGTAATAACGATTGGTGACAGTCTGTCATTTAATGATACAGTCCATCTACTAGTCTGTCTGACTGTGATAGTAGTAGGTGTTGTGCTGGCTGAGGTACATATAGCGTTTATAAGTCAGGTTGAAATAGGCTGCTATTGAGCAGTACCTGTTCTGGCCGGTAGGTGCCTGACAGTCTGCAGGCTTCAACAAACCGTAACTGATTGAAAGAGCTGATGAGGTAATAATAAATGTTGAACCAAACTTTTGTCTAACTTCTACTGTATGCTTTAGAACTTTGCCAAGTTTACAGTGGGACAAAGTTTTAATTAAGTTTAAAGGGTTAGTTCACCCCAAAAAGAAAATTCTGTCATTAATTACTCACCCTCATGTTATTCCAAGCCGATAAGACTTTTATTCTTCTTCGGAAAAGACAAAAGAAGATATTGTTAATGAAATCTGAGATATTTCTGTCCCTCCATTTAAAGTCTATCCACCCAAAACTCTTTTGCTTAAAATGTTCATAAAGAGATTGTAAAAGAAACACATTTAAATTGAGCAGTTTAATCCAAGTCTTCTGAGAGACACGATCACTTTTTATGATGAACAGACTTAGTTGAGGCATTTTAACCTCACTGGTTCTTGAGGAGCTCAAACATACTGTCGTAACACACTAGAATGGACCTCATTGGTTCTCACGCATCTCAAACTATATCTAGCATGTTTGAGCTTCCACTTACCAAAACTTGCTGAATTTAAGCGCTCTATGTATTCCATTAATAAAATATCTTTATTGTTTCAAAGTTGAAAGTTTGGAATAACATAAGGGTGAGTAACTGACAACACTTTTATTTAGGGGAACTAGCCATTTAAGGTGGCAAAATTGCTGATTGATTGATTGATTGATTGATTGATTGATTGATTGATTGATTGATTGATTGATTGAGTGAGTGATTGAGTGAGTGAGTGATTGAGTGATTAAGTGAGTGATTGAGTGATTGAGTGAGTGAGTGAGTGATTGAGTGATTGAGTGAGTGAGTGATTGAGTGAGTGAGTGAGTGAGTGAGTGAGTGAGTGATTGAGTGAGTGAGTGATTGAGTGATTGATTGAGTGAGTGAGTGAGTGAGTGATTGAGTGAGTGAGTGAGTGAGTGAGTGAGTGAGTGAGTGAGTGAGTGATTGAGTGAGTGAGTGATTGAGTGAGTGAGTGAGTGATTGAGTGAGTGAGTGAGTGATTGAGTGATTGAGTGAGTGAGTGAGTGAGTGAGTGATTGAGTGATTGAGTGATTGATTGAGTGAGTGAGTGAGTGAGTGATTGAGTGATTGAGTGATTGAGTGAGTGAGTGAGTGATTGAGTGAGTGAGTGAGTGAGTGATTGAGTGAGTGAGTGAGTGATTGAGTGATTGAGTGAGTGAGTGAGTGATTGAGTGAGTGAGTGAGTGATTGAGTGAGTGAGTGATTGAGTGAGTGATTGAGTGAGTGATTGAGTGAGTGCGTGAGTGATTGAGTGAGTGAGTGAGTGATTGTTTGATTGAGTGTGTGAGTGAGTGCATGAGTGATTGAGTGAGTGAGTGAGTGAGTGAGTGATTTATTGTTTGATTGAGTGAGTGTGTGAGTGAGTGCGTGAGTGATTGAGTGAGTGAGTGAGTGATTGTTTGATTGAGTGAGTGCATGAGTGATTGAGTGAGTGTGTGAGTGATTGAGTGAGTGAGTGAGTGAGTGATTGATTGTTTGATTGAGTGAGTGTGTGAGTGAGTGCGTGAGTGATTGAGTGAGTGAGTGAGTGAGTGAGTGATTGATTGAGTGAGTGAGTGAGTGATTGAGTGATTGAGTGAGTGAGTGAGTGATTGAGTGAGTGATTGAGTGAGTGCGTGAGTGATTGAGTGAGTGAGTGAGTGAGTGATTGTTTGATTGAGTGTGTGAGTGAGTGTGTGAGTGATTGAGTGAGTGAGTGAGTGAGTGAGTGATTGATTGTTTGATTGAGTGAGTGTGTGAGTGAGTGCGTGAGTGATTGAGTGAGTGAGTGAGTGAGTGAGTGAGTGATTGTTTGATTGAGTGTGTGAGTGAGTGCATGAGTGATTGAGTGAGTGTGTGAGTGATTGAGTGAGTGAGTGAGTGAGTGAGTGATTGATTGTTTGATTGAGTGAGTGTGTGAGTGAGTGTGTGAGTGATTGAGTGAGTGAGTGAGTGAGTGAGTGATTGATTGTTTGATTGAGTGAGTGTGTGAGTGAGTGTGTGAGTGATTGAGTGAGTGAGTGAGTGAGTGAGTGAGTGAGTCATTGATTGAGTGTGTGATTGAGTGAGTGAGTGAGTGAGTGAGTGATTGATTATTTGATTGAGTGTGTGAGTGAGTGCATGAGTGATTGAGTGAGTGAGTGAGTGAGTGATTGAGTGAGTGAGTGAGTGAGTGAGTGAGTGAGTGAGTGAGTGAGTGAGTGAGTGAGTGATTGATTGATTTAGTGAGTGAGTGAGTGGTATTTATTTATTTATTTATTGTATTAATTAATAGGTTCTTGGATTTGCCTTCAGATAAACAGCAGTATTTTAATCTCTGATCATATAAAATGTTAAACCTTAACTTTTGGAATATTCAGGGTTTGTGCTCTAAAACATTTGGATTAAAAAGCACAAACACAGATTTCTTGAATAGCATCACAAACGTTGACATATTAATTCTAATTGAAACATGGTGTAGATCAGATGTGTCCACTCAGTGTCCTGCGGGTTACTCTGAAATCATAGTGCCCTCATGGAAACTCAACTCAATACATCGTGGCAGAGATTCTGGAGGTTTAGTTATATGGATAAAAATTATCTTGCCCCTTTTACATCACCAGTACAGCAAGGCAAAAACCACATATGGTTAAAATTGGATAAAAACTTTGGAATTCTGGATAAAGACCTTTTTATCTGTGGAATTTATATTCCTCCATCAGATTCTCCATACTACGACGATGAAATATTTCACACTTTACAGGGAGAAATTTATCAATATCAAACTCAGGGGAAAATTTTACTATGTGGAGATTTAAATGCTCGAACTGGTTTAGAATCAGATTACATTGATAATTCAGGAGATCAACATCTGTTCACACAAATACCCCAAGACCTCTTTAATACCCTACCTAGAAGAAATAACCAAGATACTGGAGTTAATAGACATGGGAAGGAGATAGCTCACCTTTGTCAAACTTTAGGCCTTTATATCCTGAATGGTAGAATCAAAGAAGATTCCTGTGGACACTTTACCTATGGCTCAAATCTTGGGAACAGTGTTGTAGATTATGCCATATCAAATATAATCCCCTCCTATTTCCGTGCATTTACCATCAAAGCTCAGTCACCCTTGTCTGATCACAGCCAGATCATTGTTTCCATTAAGGGTGAAAACATCAAACCAAGAGAAATACATAAAAAGCCAATTCATCTATATAAACTTGACACATCATATACATGGACTCATAGCACTGCTGAAACATATATCAACGTGATAAACTCAGATGAAATAGTCAATTCCATAACATTGTTTAGCAATTCAACATTTGATATTAATCGGAAGGGAATTGACTTAGCAATTAAACATATTAATGACATTTTTGAAAATATAGCAAAAAAAGCTCTTTTAAATAAAATGACACCATGTAAACACAAAAAAAGCACTAAACAAAAACCTTCTGAAAAATGGTTTGACCATGACTGTAAAACCATTAGACAAGAGCTACGATTCATTTCAAATCAAAAACACAAAGATCCAGTTAACACCGAGTTGCGCTTAAAACACTCAGAACTTCTGAAACAATACAAAAACACACTGAGACAGAAGTAACTGCATTATTATAACAACACGCTTCAAAAGATTGAAAACACAGTTGATCAGGGCCAGTTCTGGAGCATGTGGAACAGTTTGAACACTACAAAGCCACAAGAACCAGCCATACAAGATGGTCAAATTTGGAAAGATTATTTCGAGAACCTCTATAGCCATCAAACTGACCCTTTAAATAATCCCAACCAATTAAAAGTCCTTGAAAAATTGAACGCTCTTGAGTCATGCATCAAAAACAACCAAAATACACTAGATTATCCAATAACCCAACAAGAACTTAGTGGAAAGCTGAAATCTCTCAAATCTAATAAATCCTGTGGCCCTGACAAAATAAAAAATTAGATGCTAAAAAACAGCTCTCCTGAACTTCAGAATGCATTGCTCAAACTCTTTAACTTGATTCTGAGTTCAGGTGTTTTTCCAGAGGTCTGGAATACAGGGCTCATTTCTCCCATCTTTAAAAGTGGAGACAAAACAGACCCTAATAACTACAGAGGAATCTGTGTAACCAGTAATTTGGGAAAAGTATTTTGTTCTATAATTAACTCTTGGATTTCATTTTTCTTAAAGCAGCACAATGTCATCAGCAAATCTCAAATTGGCTTCCTCCCCAAACATCGAACCACTGATCATATTCACACACTACACACAATAATAAACAAACACGTACACCAAAAGAAAGACGGAAAAATCTTTGCATGCTTCGTAGATTTCAAGAAAGCTTTTGACTCCATTTGGCATAAAGGATTGTTTTATAAGATCATTCAAAGTGGTATTGGGGGCAAAATATATGACTTAATTAAAAACATGTGTAACCAAAATAAATGTGCAGTAAAAATAGGTAATCAGAGAACAGAATATTTCTCCCAAGAGCGAGGGGTCAGACAAGGCTGCTGCCTCAGCCCAACTTTATTTAACATTTATATTAATGAATTGGCAGATCTACTGGACCAATCAGAGAGTCCAGGACTACAACTATTTGACACAGAAGTCAAATATTTACTATATGCAGACGACTTACTAATTCTTTCTAAAACGGCGGAAGGTCTCCAGAACCACCTAGTAGGGCTGCACGATTAATCGCATGCTATTCTCACGCGCATTTCGTCAGTAAAGCCGGTTCCCTGATTACCGCTAAATCGCCATCACCTGTTTTTAAACGGAGCGCCTTTTGCCGCTTCATTTGAAAGCAGGTGATGGTGATTTAGCGGTAATCAGGGAACCGGCTTTACTGACGAAATGCGCGTGAGAATAGCATGCGATTAATCGTGCAGCCCTACCACCTAGACATTTTAACTAAATACTGCCATGACTGGGCCTTAGAAGTCAACATCCAGAAAACTAAGATTATGATATTTCAGAAAAAACCCAGAAATCTGGAACATAAACATGCATTTACTGTAAACAACACCACTCTTCAGCACTCTTTACAATATAATTATCTTGGTTTGGTGTTAACACCCACTGGAAATTTCAATTTGGCTATTAAAACATTACTTATAAAAGCCCGCAGAGCAATGCATGCCATATGAACTAAATTATTCAAAATAAACATTCCAATCAGAATTTGGACAAAAATCTTTGATAGTGTGATACTGCCCATTGCCTCATATGGAAGTGAGGTGTGGGGTCCAGCGAGTAACTACAGCCATAAGGCTTGGGACAAACATCCTTTAGAAGGTCTACATGTAGAGTTCTGTAGAAGCATCCTTCATGTCCACAGAAACACAACTAATAACGCCTGTAGGGCAGAACTAGGCCGTCTTCCCCTCAATTTAATGATTAAAAAAAGAGCTTTAAAGTTCTGGATACACTTAAAATCTAGTCCTGAAGACACACTTCATTTTAAAGCACTAAAAACACAAGAACTGAGTGCTCAGAAAAGTCATCTTTCTGCAATGGTGTCAGAAATGACAAACAAAGCATTCAAAATCACTGTCCCAGAAAACCCTGTAAGAATTAAAGAAATTATGAGTAAAGAGAAAAAAGCATACATGCAGCACTGGAAAGAGCAAACGAAAGAGCAGAGTCGTCTCCAGTGTTACCTTAATCTAAACAGAGAGTACAGTCTGGCTGAATATCTCACCTCTGTCAGAAATACAACACACAGGAATTTATTAACCAAGTACAGACTTAGTGACCACCAGCTGGCCATAGAAAGAGGGCGACACAAGAAGACATGGTTACCCAAAGAAGAGCGAGTCTGTAATGAATGTAGATCAGGGGCAGTTGAGACGGAGGCACACTTCCTCCTCCACTGTGATAAATTCACAACCTTAAGAGAGCCACTGTACTGTCAAATACAGCATATCATCCCGGAGTTCCAGTCACTCCATGAAACTGACAAACTGAAAATATTACTTGGTGAAGGACCTTCTTCCACTTTAATAGCACAATATATTTATAATTGCCACAAACTAAGAGGTACTGAGTGAACACATCCATATTATATTACTATTGATATGTGTATAAATATATATATATATAAATGCATTTTATATATGTTCTTGTTCGTATATTTGTTTTTGTTTTGCTTTATGCAATGCTTTGGCAATATGTACCTAAATATGTCATGCCAATAAAGCAAATTGAATTGAATCTGAGTGATTGACTGAGTGAGTGAGTGAGTGATTGAGTGAGTGAGTGAGTGATTGAGTGAGTGAGTGAGTGAGTGAGTGAGTGAGTGAGTGAGTGAGTGAGTGAGTGAGTGAGTGAGTGATTGAGTGAGTGAGTGATTGATTGAGTGAGTGAGTGAGTGAGTGAGTGAGTGAGTGAGTGATTGAGTGAGTGAGTGAGTGAGTGAGTGAGTGAGTGAGTGAGTGATTGAGTGATTGAGTGATTGATTGAGTGAGTGATTGAGTGAGTGAGTGAGTGAGTGAGTGAGTGAGTGAGTGATTGAGTGAGTGAGTGATTGATTGAGTGAGTGATTGAGTGAGTGAGTGAGTGAGTGAGTGAGTGAGTGAGTGAGTGGATTGCTTGATTTCTTGATTGATTGATTGTGTACCATGGATGAGAATCCTGGTGCCCTTGATTAGTACGGTTGTAACATGAACAATTTTGCGAACTTGAGTTGATTAATGTACTGCTTCACGTCTGCATGAAGAGTGAATCAGTACTTGGGTAAAGTTGGTTTTATATTCGCACATTCGGACTTCTGATAAATTCAGACTTTCCAATAAATGTGCAATAAATTAATGTTTGCGAATTTTAAGCAGCGACATGATATTGCCAACCAACGATTGTCAACTTACAACATTTTTCACAGTCGATCAAAATAGGCATGTATTGTTTTAATGGCATATTTGTTTGTGAATGTCCACTGAATGTCCAATGTAGTGTGATTAACAAGGCTACTGAATACGGATGTCAGAATGTGCAAATATAAAACCAACTTTACCCAAGTTGAATCAGTGAGGTCATGATAGTCAGTGGCTCAGTGTCCCTGTGTTTTGTTGTGTAAGCATGTTCCCACAATCCACTTTGTGTGTATGAGAAAATGCTAAAGTTAAATAAGGAAGTCTTGGAACAATGAACAACTTTTGACATTTTTTTTCTTTATATCTATGTAAATCTCCCCTTCTCTCTCTCTTTGTCTCTCTCTCTCTCTCTCTCTCTCTCTCTCTCTCTCTCTCTCTGTTTGAGGGGGAAACAAAAATAAAACTGTGACCTCACAGATACAAATTACAGCTGAGATCAGACATATTCTTTTTTCCGTTCATCTCCACAGTCACTGTCTTAAACTTTCATTTTCTCTCATTACTGTGGCTTAATCTCTGATGTTCCACAGTACAAAAGTGAACAAAGGATTAGATTAGTTTGCCTCAAAACCCTCAGTGTAATCAAAGCCTTTTTAAGGCAAGTCAGTTCCCTCTGCGGCTATCTTGGAAACACCCCAGGGCAGCTGTTTTCTATGGAAGTTTTTTTATGCAAACAAGTACAGCTGAAATGGGAACAGACATTTCTAAAACTGTTTGTCAGTATTACATTTTAGCAACATATTTCAAATCAGCAATAAATTCTGTCAACAATGCTATAATCTTCTTTATCCCACATGACGTTAAAAATTCCACTGAAAAAAAAAAAATACAGTACCTTTTCAGGTAGGCGAAAATATTGCTTCATGGTAACATTTAAATTAACTGCTTTTATTCAAGTCAAAATATGTTTTTTAATTTGACTAAATCAACTTGACAAATTAGGTTACATCAACAAAAGTCATTTTTATGGGTTAAATCAAGTACAAAATAGTTTCTTTAACAGGAAGTTTAGTCCAATTAATGTACATAAACATGAGAAAAAGGAGAAATCTTAAACAGGTGGTAATTTCTATTTCAATATTTTTTAAAAAAGTAATTTATTCCTGTGATCAAAGCTGAATTTTCAGCATCATCTAGTCTTCAGTGTCACATGATCCTTCAGAAACCATTCTAATATGCCGATTTGCTGCTCAAGGAGCATTTAATATAAATTATCAATGTTGAAAAGAGTTATGCTGCTTAATATTTTTGCAGAAATCCTTATACTGTTTTCCTCCCAGGATTCTTTGATGAATATAAAGTTCAGAAGAGCAACATTTATTTGAAATAAAAAATATAAAAATCTTTTGTAACATTATAAATGACTTTACTGTCACGTTTGATCAATTTAAAGCATTCTTACTGAATAAAAGTATTAATTTCTTTAAAAAGTGAACCAAAATTTTGAACAGTAGTGTAAATATAAATTGACTGACTTTATTCAAATAAAAAAAAAAATGATTTAATATAATATGACTGAATCAACCTGGCTAGTTTAAGTTACAACAAAGTTACAGAGAAATCACAATGACACAGAGTTGTATTTATCACCAAACAAACAAGAATTGTTCCATCTTTAATAATGTCATTTGAGATTTGAGATCAGTACTTCATACTTTAAAACTTTATTGCATGGTTTTCAGGGCTGCCATGACTAGAAAAGTTTGAAAAGTCTTTTTATGATACATCTTTTCTCCTCACCAACTCTTCCTCCTTCATGTTCTCAAGTCATATTCTCACTTGGGTCAGATGGCCTAAGAGCTTCTTCAGAGGTTCACTGAGGTCTGAACAGAGCTGTGAAAATCAAGGGTTCTGTCTGTCTAACACTCTCTCTCTCACACACACACACACACATATATATAAAGTACACTTCTGGAACTGGAACAAGCTGAAAGGAATTCTTACATAAAAGCTGACATGGAGTCTCTCAAGCAAACCTTTTTGAGAAACAGAGAGGGAAGGAGAAAGAAAAAGAGAGAAAGACAAAGAAAACCGCAGAGAGAAAAGTCGAGAGAATGGTGATGGTTTTTGACTAGGTAAAGCCGGTGATGTAATGGCCGTGCGGCGGCTCTGTGGGGTCAGGAAAGAGCATCCATTACGATTCTGTGGCAATAATGTGATAATCTGAAGCCTAATGAGAAACCGCCTCAGGGATGTTGTTTGAGAACAAGGGGTTGGGATGTCACCTTCAGTCTTTAGCCCTCTTCGCTTTACCCTTTCAATCTCCGCCGTCCTGTCTCTCTCTTTGTCTGTCTTTGAACTATGAGGTCAGTGCATTAGCCTTGCTGCAGGAGCTGCTGGGGGAGTGAAGTGTGCAGTCCATCTCTTTAGCCCGAGCGGATGACCCTTTGCGCACACACACACACACTCACACACCTGCGGCTCAGACATAAAACAACATTATGAAGAACAAACGCACTCATTTTCTTTTCTTCTCTGCTTCTTTGAACTTAAAGGAGAAACTCCACATGGACCAAATTATGTGGACTTCTAATTGGTGGAGTTTGCTATTTTAGATGCACACATTACTAACAGGTGCATAAAATCAAGCATATCGTTCTGTCTATATCTGTCTGTTTGTTGTTCTGTCTATCATTCTGGCTTCGATCTAAACTTCTTTTTTTTACCTTTTAATCGAACTATAATACAAGGCTTTGTCAAGCTACCATTGAACGTTTGTTGATAATTCAATTTACTAGTAAAGCAAGGTTTAAGTCTCAAGTCTAGTTTATTAATAAAGCCCTTTCCACTACAGAGTAGACCAAAGGGCTGTACAGTAAAAACCTACAAATAATAATAAAACAGAACAAAAAGACAAAAATCAATAATAACCGAAAAAAACAGCATAGGAGAAAAGATAAAACAAAGTACAACTTTTCAACATTTAAAAGCCATAGAGAACAAATATGTTTTCATTTGAGATTTAAAAATGTCAATTGAGGGTACAGATCTGATGTCAGGTGGAAGGGTATTCTGGGCCAGCAACAGAAAATGCCTGATCCCCTCTAGTTTTCAGGGGAGTTTTCAAATTTGCGAGTAGTAAATGATCTTTGAGGTCCACAAGAATTTATATGAATTAAATTCATATATTCTGGGGTCAGACCATGGTCAGCTTTATAGACATAGAGCAACACCTTATAATTAATCCGATATTTAACCGGAAGACAGTGCAGCTTTTCCAAAACTGGGGTAATTTGCTCCCGTTTCTGTGTGCTCATGAGGAGCCTCACAGCCGCATTCTGGACCAACTGAAGTTCTGAAATAAGAGATTGACTTACTGCCAAATAAAGTGCAATTAATTAAAGCGGGAGGAAATAAATGAATCACTATCTCAAGATCAGCAGCAGACAAAAAAAGATTTCCTTTTTACAATAGTCCACAAATGAAAAAAAGAAAGAAAAACCACACACTTATTCTGATCAGCAAATGTTGAGGATGAGTCAAAGATTACACCCAGATTCCTTGTCTGGGGGCACACATTTGTTGACCATGGACCTAAAACATCTTTTATGTCACTGTCAACCTGAGTTGGCCCAAAAATTATAACTTCAGATTTAGTCGCATTTAGCTGGAGACGATGCTCTAACCAGCACTTCACCACCTCAAGACAAAATAACAAAGATGAATAAGAAGTTGATCCTCCAGATTTAATAGGCAAGTAAATCTGAATATCATCGGCATAAAGTTGATACGACATAACATGTCTTTTAATGACAAGACATAAGGAAAGACCTAAAATAAACAAAATAGCCCCCAAAATGGAGCCCTGAGGAACTCCACGGTCAATATGAACTACAGAGGAAGAAAATTTCCCAATATTCCCCCAGGGTCTTTGCTAATAGGGCAGAGTCCATCAGCAGTCATGGGCGGGGCCTGTGCAATGTGACATCACATTGCTAGAATCTGCAAATGGCTTATTCTGAGACACTGCTTATGGTTTATGGGAATTAAAAAAAGGAGTGGGTGGATTTTTTACTATTATAGGGTGGATATGCACACACACATGAATTTTGCATAATAGGTCCCCTTTATTATATATATATATATATATATATATATATATATATATATATATATATATATATATATATATATATACTGCTATATTACCATGGAAAATGTATACAAATTAAAAAAAAAAAAAAAAAAAAAAAAAAAAAACTACTTTTTTTGACACTGACTGATTTCTATACTAGAAGAATGTCAGTTTAATGCTAGTTAAATGCTCTTGTGCATCACACTGAGCTTTTTAGATACAGAATCAGACGCTGGTTAAAAATTTACTGGGAAAAGTCAAAACTGTAGTACAGAAAAAGAAAAAGGTAACACTTCAGTATAAGGAACAAATATTCACTGTTAACTACAACTTTTGCCTCAATTAACTCCTAATTTACTGCTAATTAATAGTTATTAAGGTAGTTTTTGAAGCATTTAAATTTGGCATAGGGTAGGATTAAGGGATGTAGAATAAGGTTGTGCAGAATAAGGTATTAATATCTACTTTATAAGTACTAATAAACAACCAATATTCTGGTGATATGCAAGCTAATAAGCAACTAGTTAAAAGTGAGAATTGAAACCTAAAATAAAGGGTTACCAAGAAAAATTGTATTTATACTGTATTATTTTTGTAGAAATTTGTTACATGTAAACTTAAAATTCACCACACATTCTTACATATTATGTTCCTATTGCTCTTCCACCACAAACGACTGTGAATTTTCAGTTTACATGTAACACAGTTCTATAATATATATATATATATATATATATATATATATATATATATATATATATATATATATATATATATATATATATATATATATATAATATACAAGTGTATTTTACAGTGTAGCTGCTGCTGTTTATGGTTGTGATTTTTGTGACAGAAATAATTTATGTCAACATGAAATATACAGAAAATGCAGACTAAGGATGCTCAGGTCAAAGACCAGTCATATGATTAGCTGAGATCATTACAATCCAATCATCAGAACAAATCACAGTGACTGTAAGACTTAAATGTGCATGTATCTTTCTATTCATTGAGACTCACTCGGATGTTGTGACCAGTGATCTCCCGGCCATAAATAAAACTTCATTTCTACAAAGAGCAACTTGGAAGTTGTGTCAGGCATATGCTGCGCAGCTGAGGAATACTAAAGATTCTAAAGATTCTAAAGATTCTAAAGATTCTACGAAGTACTAAAGATTCTACGCTCAAAAGACCACAGCAGAGACAGTGATAGTGTTGGAAGACTATAGAGTCACCCTCGGGGTGAGGCTGTAATACTCAGAGTTAGTATTAATGATCCTGTGTCGGACCAGCGTACACCTGAGAAGGTCGGTATAGATGAAGAAGACCTGTGTGCTCATGTGTGATTGAGGTAGTGATAGTAGTTTCTTGACGGGTCGCCGTCACCTTACTTTTGGAAGAGAATTACCTCAAAGTATTGGAAATGCATTAGAAGTATTCAAGAAGGGAATTACCTTGAGATACTGTAGTATTATATTATATTTAAGAAGGGAATTACCTCAAAGGTACTGTAGTACTATATTGGTACTGAGTATTATATATATTATATTGACAACTGGAGGTTGTTTGAATTGTCAGTGGTGAAGTCAGATTAGTATTGAGCATTTCCACGACACTTTCCTCCATGTTCAAAAATGGGGTCCAACTTTATATTAAGTGGCCTTAACTACTATATACTTATATCAGAAAATAAGTACAATGTACTTATTGGGTTCATATTGAATTGCAAAACACTTTTGCTGCTATTGAGGTGGGATACGGGTAAGGTTAGGGAAAGCTTTGGTGGTATGGGTAGGTTTAAGGGTAGGGGTAAGGTGTAAGGGATGGGTCAATAGTGTAATTATCAGTGTAATTACAGAAATTAATTACAGATGTAATTACATGCAGTTTTTTTTTAAAATATAAGTACAATGTAGAAACATGTATGTACACAATAGGTGCATTGTATCAAATGATTAATTTAAATGTAAGTTCATAGTAGTTAAGGCCACTTAATATAAAGTGGGACCAAAAATGGTATAGTGATTATGCTGGCAGACTCCATTTTTATGCTTCCAAACTTAATTGGTTGATTGGTAAGATTGTGATTCCCCTATTTTCCAATTCAGCAGGCATTACAAACATTCCATGTCAGATATATATGGAATATGCATGCATTTCTTACCGATTTTGATCATTGAATGGATTGTTTTGCATGTGATGATTCAAACGATGAAAGAATGTTTATAAGTTGTGAAGAGTTTGACATTTTCACTGAGAATCAACTCATCAGTTTTGATCAACAAACCATCTGCATTTAGTTATTGTGCAAATTGTAGACAATTGTACTTAATCTTTTGCACACCTGTGCCAAAACACATGCAATATGCTTAAATTTGCTCAAAAGAGAAGAATATCTCACAAGAAAATATAAAGTTCTGTCATGAAACTCTAGATGGCAGGGCTAATAGGTCCTTTAATTCAACCTGCTTGTAATCACATCGATATCTATAGGGCACAGCTGATTGGTTCCTGCTCTATCAGTAGCCAATGAGCTTATGTGCTCAACCTTCAAAATATTTTAGTAGCATTGCTTTAGCAGTGCAGCGTGCTTCAGAAACCCTCCATCTTCCCCAGCTCCACCTGTATAGATCTGCTATGGGTAATTTATGTACGCTATATTGTACAGCAGCAGCACGTCTCACTTGCTCACAGCAGCTCACACATCTATCCCGCCAAAACCAAACATACAACATTGTCATTCCAAACACTCCGAGAGTTGCCATGACAGAACAAATTTTTCAGAGATCTGAGCTTAATGTTTTGAGAAAAAAGTATTGTTCGAGGATTGAGGCAAAGCAATTGAGAGAAACTGTAAATTTCAGGAATTTAGTTGAAATGTATCAATTTATCTAGGCATTCTTAGTTCAGTCCTGAACGGTGCACAACCAACAAAGTTTTGGCCATGCACTTTAACCAGTCTGCATCAACAATGAGAAAATATTTGAGGTATAACATGCTGTTTTGTGGTGCAGAATTTTCACAAGATTTCACAATCTACATAAATAGAAACCAAGTGATCAACAAAGTTGTGGTTTGTTAGAACAGAATCTCTTGTTTACATAGAAAAAAAGAATGTTTATCCGGTTAGGACACATTTCAACACACCATTATACCATATTCAGTTCCTTACAGCACTGGCAGAAAAGAGCGGATATTCCTCTGTCATTGGTTAGTTTGTGTCTACTCGGCCATGCAGTGTAATTTATAATGTCATTTATTAATTTACAAGGTCATTATCATGCAGATCTATTCCTGTGTGTGTGTGTTTGTGTTTTGTCTAGAATCCACTCATCCTTGTGTTCATATATGTGTATGTGTGTGTGTGTGTGTGTTATATACTCAGTAAGTGTGATGTAGTAGACTAATTCTGTTACATTGTGATTACAGGAGCATATCTCAAAGCTCCCTATCAGGATAAGAACAAGATGAACGAGACTGCCAAGGAGAGTGGGAGGAGAGAGGATCGAGAGGGTGAGAGAGAACCGAGAGGGTACAAAGAAGATATTGAGGCAGTCAAGATGACAAATAAAGGAGGGAAGACAGATTAAAAGAGGAGAATAACATGGTAAAGGAGACAGAGAGGACATAAATGGTGTCGTTTGTTGGGATCTCACAAGCACACAACTCACAAACACTCGCATCTGTACACACGATCTTACACACACAGCGGAGCTGTTCGATGTATTAGTTTTTCTCTGCGGTGATCTGTCTTCAGTAATGGCTAATGCTTAAAGACAGCGTCTGCGATAGTGAAGACGAGCAGAGGATGAGTTAGTCGACGCAGGGGACCGGCTCTATGCCTGGGGACAAGCCGTAAGGGCCTGGCTCTCAAAAAACATCAGTACTGCACCCTGATGCTCGCCCCTGGCAAACACTCAGCGCCTGACTCTCAAGACGTTACCTCAAACGCCTTCTCTTCTCTTATTAAGAGTAAAATACACAGGAGGAATTCGTTTACAATGAATTGTGCCTGCTGGTAACGGGGTCAATGACGTGGTACTCGTTTTTTTGTTCGGATTTTTTAATGTATTCAAAAATCATTAAAAATACTTTTCTTTTGTACAACAATTTGAATACACATTAAGATTTTGAATGAAATTAAGTGAATTTTTATATTTTTTTTGAGGATATAAAATAAAAAAAAAATGTCAAGGTGATACAACTGTCTTGATATAATGAAGAAAAAAGGATGATTTTTTTTTTTATAATGAAGAAAAAAGGTCTTTTCAAAGGATGAAGAGCTTGAAATGAAAAACTTGAAGTCACCATGAAATCAAATGAGAATCAAAAAAGTGTTTAAATATATATTTAAAGGTGCCCAAGAATGCTTTTTCACAAGATGTAATATAAGTCTAAGGTGTCCCCTGAATGTGTCTGTGAAGTTTCAGCTCAAAATACCCCATAGATTTTTTTAAAATTAATTTTTTTAATTGCCTATTTTGGGGCATCATTAACAATGCACTGATTTACACTCGGCACCGAGTATGCCAAAGTAAATTCAATTTTTGAATCAAGGGCACCTTTAAATTTAACCGTGCACATCATTTTTTTTTTTTTTCATTGTGTCCCTTTGCGATCTTTATTTAAAATACTTCCCCTGCCTCTTGCATCTCTTTTGTTCTCTGATGATGCGTTTACTGGCGTGAGGGCGGGGCAACCTGTCACTCACATGACATCAAAGCAAAAGCAAACCACAACCATTCAATCAAATCAATTCTTGATTGACAAAATCTACATTTTTTCTTATTTGAGAAGCTGTTTCACTTGGACATACAGTACAGTCCAAAAGTTTGGAACCACTAAGATTTTTAATGTTTTTAAAAGAAGTTTCGTCTGCTCACCAAGGCTACCTTTATTTAATTAAAAATACAGTAAAAAACAGTAATATTGTGAAATATTATTACAATTTAAAATAACTGTTTTCTATTTGAATATATTTGACAAAGTAATTTATTCCTGTGATCAAAGCTGAATTTTCAGCGTCGTTACTCCAGTCTTCAGTGTCACATGATCCTTCAGAAATCATTCTAATATGCTGATCTGCTGCTCAAGAAACATTTAATGTGTACAATTGTACAAAATATTTGTGTACAATATTTTTTTTCAGGATTATTTGATGCATAGAAAGTTCAAAAGAACAGTGTTTATCTGAAATCTAATCTTTTGTAAGATTATAAATGTCTTTACTGCCACTTTTGATTGATTTAATGCATCCTTGCTGAATAAAAGTATTAATTTCTTTAATTTCTTTTCAAAAAAATAAAAATAAAAATTCTTACTGACCCCAAACTTTTGAACGGAAGTGTATAATGCTACAGAAGCTTTGTATTTCAGATAAATGCTGTTCTTTTGAACTTTCTATTCATCAAGGAATCCTGAAAAAAAAGTACACAACTGTTTTCAACATTGAAAATAATCATAAATGTTTATTGAGCAGCAAATCAGCATATTAGAATGATTTCTGAAGGATCATGTGACACTGAAGACTGGAGTAACGATGCTGAAAATTCAGCTTTGCATCACAGGAATAAATTACTTTGTCAAATATATTTAAATAGTACACAGTTATTATAAATTGTAATAATATTTCACAATATTACTGTTTTTTACTGTATTTTTAATTAAATAAATGTAGCCTTGGTGAGCAGACGAAACTTCTTTTAAAAACATTAAAAATCTTAGTTGTTCCAAACTTTTGTACTGTACTGTATACGTCACAAAAGATTATCGCAAATTTTGCAGTTTCATGTCAACTTTAAATATTTTGATTTAAACTTTTATTATTATTTAAAAAACTGTCAAATCATATCTAAAAAGTCTAACCAAAGTCTTTATGATTGCTTGAGAATCAGAGGCAGGTTTGTTTTATTAGGGTTGGAGCTTTTTATGTCTTGTTGTTTTGGAAGGGGTGAATTTTGATGTTGTGATGTGTGACATTTGCTCTGATAAAATTATCGCCTGCAACCACAGATACTGGTACCACACCATTATGACTCGCAATCATATTCATCTGCGCAGAAGAGCTGAACAAAGCCCAACTCACATAATTACCAAAACAATTGGTCTCATTCACCAAGCGTATATATAATCTGTGTACAAACATGCTCATGAACAAATCATGACTCATCAATAATTTATTCTAGTTTTACAAAGAAAAAAAATAAAAAATCTAGGAACAACTGAAACCACACATAGAAACATCACATAGACAGTGGCCTTATTATCATGTTGAGTTGAGATGAAATTTGTGATAATAATGAATGACAATGAAATAACAGAGCTGTGTTATTGCTCGAGCTGCGAGGTTTCTCTGTATTGCAACACAGATACGCACATGTTCAGCTGGCTAATAGACCGCTCATTACATACGCGTAATCTGGGTATGTTAAAAGGTGTTTATTAGGGCCTGAGGACTGATGGTGTGGAGACTCTATTGCTCAGCCAATTATTATTCTTCTCTGCATTTTTGAGGGCCTAAACATGCTCGAAAACTCATGAAACTTTGCACACGCATCAGAAGTGGTGAAAATTTATGTCAGAATTAGTGTTGCAAAATGGCTCGATAGCACCATCTACAAAATTTCAATTAAGCGCCCTTCACGCTACGTTTCACGTACAGGTATGAAATTCGGTAGACAGATGTAACAGCCCAATACCTACAAAAAAGCCCCTGGGTGCAAAATCTGTAAACCCAACAGGAAGGGAGATATTTTGAATTTTTTCTGCAAAATTTTGGCAGTTTTTGCCATGTCCACACATTGTACTTTAACAAACTCCTCCAAGAGCTTTAATCAGATCAACATCATATTTCATCAGTCCAATCTAAAGGCCTTTGCTATGTTAAATTGCGAAGATCTAGAATTTTCGCTGAACAGCGTGTCCGTGGCAGCCTGATGAAGTCTGATGTTTCACCTTGAAAGAGGAAGCTGTTGTGGCCTACAATGTCCGATCTGCCACAAATTTCACATGTTTGATAAGAGGCCTGGCCTAAAGACATCTATATGACAATATTCAGTTAGTCATAGCGCCACCTGCTGGCAAAAGGAAATGGCATGCTTTGCACTGTAATTCACTCCCAGAAACACATTTATATATGCCATGAAGTACCAAACACGTCAAATCATGCAACACTTGGCTAAGTTCTAAAGTATGCGATTAACGCCACAAAACAGGAAGTTATTGTAACTCAGGCATGCAATGTCTGATCTGCTCCAAACTTTATGTTTGATAGTCCTGGCCGGAAGACATCTACATGGCAATATTCAGTTATAGTCAAAGCGCCACCTGTTGGCAGGAGGAAGTGTGCCACTTTGAAATTACTTTGCCATAATTCTCCTGTATTTACACGCTTACATGCATGTAAGTTTCCCTAAGGACGAAGGGTGGTGGTGAGCCCGGGTGCAAGGGCCCTTTCATCGCTGCTTGCAGCTTTAATTTTGTTTGAAATGGTTTTGAAGTGACCTTAGGTTTCACTGATCTGGGATGAACCCGCATCTTTTTCAAGAGGGAATGTTAAACAGGAATCCAACTGTGCTGGAACAACTGTGCTCTTTCTTAGGGATAGCTGGGATCTTCATATTACTCTTTTCCAACACACACACACACACACACACACACACACACAAAATAAGATTAAAGAACTTGTCCAATTCCTCGTTTTTTCTTCTTTTTTTTTTTCTTCTTTTTTTAACAGTATAAATGCACACACAGGCTCAAACACACAATCTTGGAAAGAAAAGAAGGAGAGAGATTTTCAGCACGATTAGCCCCACTAGCAGTCCTAATTGTTAGCGTGTTTCCATGGTGATCACTGTCTTCCAGCTGTGCTTGTGATTTCTGACAGGTGGTTTTATTGTTGGGTAACTGGACTTAAAATCGGTCTGATGAGATGTGGTCTGTTTCACTCATGAGTTAATTAAGAGTCAACTTTTGACTTGTGAATAATATGTTAGACTCAAATGTAAGTGTGGAAAAGATGTCTTGTATCTTGTATGTATATATATATATATATATATATATATATAGTGGATTTCAGCTGTGGCATGTAACACAGTCA
This sequence comes from Megalobrama amblycephala, assembly GCF_018812025.1. Lineage (NCBI taxonomy): Eukaryota > Metazoa > Chordata > Actinopteri > Cypriniformes > Xenocyprididae > Megalobrama > Megalobrama amblycephala. The sequence goes on from NC_063054.1 coordinate 11,352,273, forward strand.
CTCCTACTAGCCAGTTTGGCGGGTTGAATATTATATATAATATATACATTTTTCAATTGTAGTCTTTTAAAAAGGTATCTGAAATAATGAACTAAGTGCAATTTCCACACCTGAATTTTGACCTGGGATTGCGTGTATTGCACATAATTTTACTCATTCCCGCAGATTTTGTGCTCACACTCAAAGTGCGCCACATAAAGCCACCTCTCAGTTCTAAATTGAGCTCTTTTTCGCTGCTTATTGTGCTTAAACAGTTAAATACACACAAATAATGTCAAAATGCCGGTCTTGGCGAGTATTCCTGTAAACACAGTCAGTTATGTTTCAAGTGAATGTAAATAGTTGAGAAAGAAAACGCATGTGTAACAGTATAATGGATCTGTGTGTCAGGCCTTAAAGTGACAGCAGCCTAATAAATCTGCTGCCAAATTATGAGATAATGTTAAAAATGTCTATATGGCAGGTTTTCCCAATGGCATCTGTCAAAATTGTGGCCAGTGAAAATGCTGAGTGGCTAGTAACTTTGGAAAATTATGAGCCACAGTGGCTGGTAAGTAAAAATTAAAATAAATATTAAGTAAATTTATATAGTTCAGTGATGAAACTCTAGAGGGCGCTTGCTGATAGGTCCTTTACATGCAATCTGCAAGCAATCACATCATTACTGCATGAGATTGCTTGCTCAACATTTAAATAGTATGGTTCATTGTAAGCTAGTCCCACAGCGCTATCAGAATTCCTCTAAAACCCTCCACCTCCCCCAGCTCCACCTGTCAAGATCTGCTACAGGATTTATGTGTGTCTATTTATGCAGCAGCAGCATATCTTACATACTCACAACAATGTGTCTGTGTATCTATTAGTAGTAGCAAGGATATATCTTCTTCCCTCTGATCTCTAACATTTCAGAATTGTTTTAGTTTTTTGACATTTCTTTGCCATTGCTTCTCTGCTGATCGATAGATTCAATATCCTTTCTTTTCCCCCTCACTCCAAAAAGATGTTTATAAGGCAAAGGCATTGTGAAACAGCAATAGTTTTCAGATACACACCATAGATGGCATATTCACTGACACCAGTGAAAACGAGACGGGACAGTATGTCTCACTGTGCACATGGGTGTCAATCATTCAGCAGCCAAAACACTGAAAATTAGTCTTTGCTCAGATTTTCTATGGAAAATAAAATACTAATTCATGAGACACAAGAATAACAAATTGCCTGTACATATTGCACGTGCACACAGACACACACACACACAATTTGTTAGAAATGTTTAGATTTCCAGTGCATGTAATCTTAGCTATGGTGGGTCAGTTTTGCAAACCCTCCCTGAGGGACAAAGAGAGTCTCACCATCCGTGGCCAAACTGCTAATTCATCCGGACATGCTATTAACAAAACAGCTTTTGTTGGGTAAACAATAATTACTATTTCATGTCTGCGAGCGCTAGTCTTCCGACAACTTTCTTTTTTTTTTTCTTTCTTTTTTTTTTTGCCCTAGCTGCAGGGAATGACTCTCAGGCTTCTGCACTGTGCTTACTCTGAGACTCTTTTTAAATTCAGGTCTCAGACCCACAGAGATGAGTTTAAGTAGCAGCAGGGAAATGCAGAACATGGCTGTTTTCATGCTGTGATCATAAACAAGCTTCACAACACTCAAACACACACAGGCTGCCTCAAACTTACAGGCAGGCGGAGACCTCAGCTGAACTCAGCTGATTCATTAGACTGCGATGATATCTGCGTAACATTACCCTCTCGCACGAAGAGCAGAAATGTTCATTGTGTCACGCTGAGAAAACTATATGTGTTCAATCTAAGATAAAAGCAGCAAATCGGTGCACACAGCGCAGGGCTATAAGGCTGATTTGCTTGAAATTGTAATGTCATTATGAGTCCTTTAATGTTTCTTGCATAGACACTCGAGCAAATGCCTTGCTGGAAAGCTCCCGCTAGTGTGATTTCATTGGCTGAGAGAGATTTGGTGTGTCAGAGCTTCACAGTCGGGCAGATGAGGTCTTTAGTTTGAATGGTCTCAGATTTGCCATTGGACGTCAAAGCAAACAGTCAGAATCCAGAGATGATGCTCCAAGGAGGTTTTTGGCCCAGTTTGAACCCCTCAGTCTTCTCTCCAAATGCCGCTCTGTTGGACTCAAAGCCTGAGCTATTTGTCTCGATCAGATCTGTTACAATAGAAATGTGATGGAGCCAGTGGCATGATTAGATTTTATGACTGTGTAGCATGGACTGAATTTTTTATTTCATTTAATATAATGTTATTTAAAAAAATTTTTTTAATTATATAATATATAATTTATTTACAATATATTTTTTTAATTACATTTTAATTTATTATATATTACATAATATTTAAGGAATGGGAGTATTGTTATATTCATATTTCAAGAGATTTTCAGTAATAATTGTTTTGATTTTTTTAAATAATTATTTATTTGAATGTGTTTAGGTTTAGTATCAATTCAACTGTTAAAAATATTTTCAATTGCATAGCAAGAACTGAACTAACATTCATATTTTTTTTTTTTATTAGAATATTAATTTTATATATTATTTTGGTAACATTTCACTATAAGGTCTTATTTTTAATGCATTAACTAACATAAACTAACAATGAGAAATACGTTCTTACAACATTTACTAACCTTTGTGAATGTTAGTTAATAAAAAAAATGGGTAACACTTTATAATAACTGCACACTATGAAGCATTAGTTAATAGTTATTTCATCACTTATAAAGCATTAATAGACATTAGTAAGTAGTTTATAAATACAGCTATAATTGCTTTATTCTTGATGTATAAGCATATCTATAATGTGTTTAATAATTGTATTTTCATACTTTATTAATAATCAATTTATCATTTCTAAATTAAGTATTACATTATTTACAAACCAGTTATTTAGGAGTTGTCAGTAGTTCATTTAGTAAGTGTAAGTAAATGATTAATTCATTTATACATCTTATTATTTAGACACATAGTAATAGTTACTTAGTGTGTTAGTAAATGCTTTATTAACACATATTCCTACTGCAATTCATGATTAATTCAGGTAGTTATAAAACATTTAGAAGTGGTCAGTTAACTATTTTTGTGAGCTCATCTAAAGTGAGGACTATTTATGCTTTGTAAAGCTTTTATAAATGAGATTTCTTCTGCACTGCTGTTCTCTAATGTTTTAAAGTTAGTACCGAGGTAGTTTTGACACTAGGAATATGTTAATAAAGCATTTATTAACACACTGAGTAACTAATACTATATGTCTAAATAATAAGATGCATAAATGTACATTTAAATATTTTATTAATCATTTACTTACACTTCCTAAATGATCTTATGAACCACTGACAACTCCTAAATTACTGGTTTGTGAATAATGTAATACATAATTTAGAAATGATAAATTGATCATTAATAAAGTATGAAAATACAATTATTAAACTCATTATAGATATGCTTATAAATCAAGAACAAAGCATTTATAGCTGTATTTATAAATGGCTTACTAATGTCTATTAATGTTTGATAAATGATGAATTAACTATTTACTAATGCTTAACTAATGCTTCATAGCGTGAGTTACCAAAGTGTTACCAAAAATTGTTCATGTTCATGTTAGGTCATGTTCACAGTGAACTTTTGATCTTAAAAATGTAGATTTTTAGTAAATGTTAAGATTAACATGAATACTCTAAAAAAAAAAAAAAAATGCAACCCAAGTTGGTTAAAACGATTGGGTGCTTTTAACCCAGCGGTTGAGTTAAATGTTTTAACCTGCAGTTTTTAATAATAAAATCTTGTATTTTAATATATTTTAATTAAAGGGGTGGGATAATGCCATTTTTACAAGATGTAAAATAAGTCTCTGATGTCCGCAGAGTGTGTATGTGAAGTTTCAGCTCAAAATACCCCACAGATCATTTTTACATGTTAAATTTGTCACTTTTTGAGGGTGAGCAAAAACGCTCCGTTTTTGTGTGTGTCCCTTTAAATGCAATTGAGCTGCTGCTCCCAAGAGGGCGGAGTCTCAAGAGTTCATGATTGACAGAGAATATATGCTGCATGAAGATAGAACAGGTATAGTTTAGTTTAATTATACGGTTATAACTTATGTTGGCATCTTGCTTTTATGACATTGCTTTTGTGTTACGTACTGTATTGCAATAACATGGTCTCACCCCCTTTGTTGTGTGTTCTCGGGGGCGGGGTTTATGTAAATTTTAGGGTTAGTGATGTCACCAACCGGGGAAGAAGCTCGTTGTAGTCCCTACCAGCCGTTTGTGTAGTCCTTAAACAGAGAAATCTTCTAAAAGAAAATATCCCTTTGCTTTGAACTTTGAGCGTCGTAACTTTGCAGATGTTGTTTATGCTCAAACAGCAACATTACACACTAACTAAAGTTAAAAACAAGTGAAATCATAATAAACCACCCCATTCATTTCACTGCTATAATACATTCATTTACATTTAGGTTTAGTATCAATTCAGTCGAGCAAACTTAATTTATAGAAAATACAAATATGACACTTTCTCCAATAAAACCTAACATTGTCTAGACTGTAAAATATTCTAGACATTTCTTTCAATGCAAAATATAACACATGGAGTATGACCACATATGAGGTGATGATGAGACACATCTGATCATGTCAAGGAGACAACGGTCGGATCATCATAGTACGTGACATGTCATGTTCCACTTAACACATTATCACAGGTTCGCACATCTAACTACTTCATGCCTGCTTGACTTTCACAAGCCAAGGGTGCACTTCTGGATCACAAATGTGACAATGAAGGGCAATTTACAGTTTGTCCTCTTGCAGATGCCCGTAAGTATAGTAACTGATTTTCCTTGACTTGGTTCAAATTTAAACTATGGAGGTTCTTATTGAAAGTCTGCCTCTCACTTGCGGGAGCCAATCATAATTTATCATTTTGAAGTGACACCTGCACGTTCCTGATGATGGAGCAAATATTAGCTAATTTTTTTAAACCCCTTACCCCTCTTTAGCTCAGCTGCAATTTTTTGATGAGCAAATGTGAAGTGTGATAATTGGAGTGTCCTGCATCTGTGTGTGTAACCGCGCATGTCGAGGCACGCTTAGGCATGCATGCACATGTTAGTGTGATTTTTTTTCCACACTAAATGAGTACCTGTTTAAGAATATATTTGCACTGTATGTCTCATGCGGATGTATTATGAGAGGAGTCACGTCACCATGGCAACCATGAGCTGGAGGGATGTTTTTTGGCCATATGTACGCAAGTTACCAGCAGGATATTGCAGCAAAGTCTTCTGATCAAGGCTTCAAAATGTGATTGCTCTCTCTACATATCTTTCTCTTTTCCCTGACCACGCTTTTGTCTCGTTTTTCATACTACTTCATACGGACACCATGAAGCTGCTGGCTAGATTATAGTTTCAAATCATGTTGTGTGGCACGCTCTTGTTTATAGTGAGATTTTGCAGAAAAACACATTCTTCTGATGTGTCTTACTCTGTCTTGTCCATTAAAACCTGCGTGGGATTTAAGAACCAAAACTTTGTCACAAAAACAGTCTTTTTCTTGGCATTTCTTGGAAACCTACTAAATACTGCATGTACATTTTGAAAGACTGTCAGATGCTGTCTTTTTTCAGGCATTTCATCGATGCACACCCAATACTTCATGCAGATTGCAGCTTTGAGATCAGAAAAAAATACACAAACAAACTCTCTCACACAAAAAAAGCAAAAGAAATAAAGAGATTGCAAGAGGAAAAAGGGTTGGTGCACACAAAAATGAAAATTCTGCCATTGTTTACTCAACCTCATGTCATTCCACACCCTTTTGTTAAACTTCAGAAAACAAATGAAGATATTTTAATGAAATCTGAGAAATTTCTGTTCCTCCATTGACAGTACATGCAACTACCACTTCGACACTTCAAAAAGTTCATATAGAGATCGTAAAAAAATCCATATATATGGAGTGGTTTAGTCAAAATTTTCTGAAGAGACTCAATCACTTTATATGATGAAGAGATTGAAATTAGGCTTTTATTCACATATAAACCTTGATCAGCAAACATATACAGAAGCTCAACTGTATTTGCTTGACATGAGAGAACAAACTTCATTGGTTCTTGCAGAAGCTCAAATGTGCTGCGTAACACGAGAATGAACCTCATTGGTTCTCGCTGAAGCTCAAACGTGCTGCGTAACACGAGAATGAACCTCATTGGTTCTTGCTGAGCTGCGTAACATGAGAATGAACCTCATTGGTTCTTGCTGAAGCTCAAACGTGCTGCCTAAACACTAGAATGAACCTCATTGGTTCTTGCGGAAGCTCAAACGTGCTGCGTAACACGAGAATGAACCTCATTGGTTGTTACAGAAGCTCAAACGTGCTGCGTAACACGAGAATGAACCTCATTGGTTGTTACAGAAGCTCAAACGTGCTGCGTAACATGAGAATGAACCTCATTGGTTCTTGCTGAAGCTCAAACGTGCTGCGTAACACGAGAATGAACCTCATTGGTTCTTGCGGAAGCTCAAACGTGCTGCGTAACACGAGAATGAACCTCATTGGTTCTTGCGGAAGCTCAAACGTGCTGCGTAACACGAGAATGAACCTCATTGGTTCTTGTTGAAGCTCAAACGTGCTGCGTAACACGAGAATGAACCTCATTGATTCTTGCGGAAGCTCAAACGTGCTGCGTAACACGAGAATGAACCTCATTGGTTCTTGTTGAAGCTCAAACGTGCTGCGTAACACGAGAATGAACCTCATTGGTTCTTGCGGAAGCTCAAACGTGCTGCGTAACACGAGAATGAACCTCATTGGTTGTTACAGAAGCTCAAACGTGCTGCGTAACACGAGAATGAACCTCATTGGTTCTTGCGGAAGCTCAAACGTGCTGCGTAACACGAGAATGAACCTCATTGGTTCTTGCTGAAGCTCAGACGTGCTGCGTAACACGAGAATGAACCTCATTGGTTCTTGTTGAAGCTCAAACGTGCTGCGTAACACGAGAATGAACCTCATTGGTTCTCACTGAAGCTCAAACGTGCTGCATAACATGAGAATTAACCTCTTTGGTTCTTGAGAAAGCTCAAATGTGCTGCGTAACACGAGAATGAACCTCATTGGTTCTTGTTGAAGCTCAAATGTGCTGCGTAACATGAGAATGAACCTCATTGGTTCTTGTTGAAGCTCAAATGTGCTGCGTAACACGAGAATGAACCTTATTGGTTGTTACAGAAGCTCAAACGTGCTGCGTAACATGAGAATGAACCTCATTGGTTCTTGCTGAAGCTCAAACGTGCTGCGTAACACGAGAATGAACCTCATTGGTTCTTGCGGAAGCTCAAACGTGCTGCGTAACACGAGAATGAACCTCATTGGTTCTTGCCGAAGCTCAAACGTGCTGCGTAACACGAGAATGAACCTCATTGGTTCTTGCCGAAGCTCAAACGTGCTGCGTAACACGAGAATGAACCTCATTGGTTCTTGTCGAAGCTCAAACGTGCTGCGTAACACGAGAATGAACCTCATTGGTTCTTGCGGAAGCTCAAACGTGCTGCGTAACACGAGAATGAACCTCATTGGTTCTCGCTGAAGCTCAAACGTGCTGCGTAACACGAGAATGAACCTCATTGGTTCTTGTTGAAGCTCAAACGTGCTGCGTAACATGAGAATGAACCTCATTGGTTCTTGCGGAAGCTCAAACGTGCTGCGTAACACGAGAATGAACCTCATTGGTTTTTGCGGAAGCTCAAACGTGCTGCGTAACACGAGAATGAACCTCATTGTTCTTGCGGAAGCTCAAACGTGCTGCGTAACACGAGAATGAACCTCATTGGTTCTCGCTGAAGCTCAAACGTGCTGCGTAACACGAGAATGAACCTCATTGGTTCTTGCGGAAGCTCAAACGTGCTGCGTAACACGAGAATGAACCTCATTGGTTGTTACAGAAGCTCAAACGTGCTGCGTAACACGAGAATGAACCTCATTGGTTCTTGCTGAAGCTCAAACGTGCTGCGTAACACGAGAATGAACCTCATTGGTTCTTGTTGAAGCTCAAACGTGCTGCGTAACACGAGAATGAACCTCATTGGTTCTCGCTGAAGCTCAAACGTGCTGCGTAACACGAGAATTAACCTCTTTGGTTCTTGAGAAAGCTCAAATGTGCTGCGTAACACGAGAATGAACCTCATTGGTTCTTGCTGAAGCTCAAACGTGCTGCGTAACACACAAGAATGAACCTCATTGGTTCTCGCACATCAAGCAAACATGAGTTTGAGCTTCCGTTTACCATAACTGATATGTGAGTTTATGAATATTTATATGTGAATAAAAGCCTAAATTCAATCTGTTCATCGTATAAAGTGATTGTGTCTCTTCAGAAAATTTGGACTAAACAACTCAATTCTCAAGGATACTTTTATGTTCTCTTTATGAACTTTTTAAAGCATCAAAGTGGGAGTTTCGTAGACTTTCAATAAAGGGACAAAAATCTCTCTGACTTCATTAAAAAATATCTTAATTTGTGTTCTGAAGATGAAAAAAAAGTCTTACGGATTTGGAACGACATGAGGGTGAGTAAATAATGACAGAATTTTCATTTGTGGGTGAAATAACCCTTTAAGGGTATAATGACTCTGAGGGATCCAAAACATTGATTTGATTCTAATTGCATCATCTGGTGGCAGAGAAGAAGAACACCATTAGTGTCTTTAAGTGTAATTATTCTCAAGAGTGAGTACAATAAGCTAACTAACACACGCACACACACACCCTGCATTCATCAGCATCCCTCATTCACATGTCTTTTCTTCTTTTCTTAAAGGGATCTGTAGTCATTTAGATGCATCTTCTTTCTTGTTAGACACCCTGGCTAAGCATGAAATGGTTTCCGTCTGTAGTTTCCCCCGGTTATGCTAACACAGCCTGCTATTGGTCATCTGGAAATAAATCAATCTGGTTTCTCCCTTGTGCATGAATATGCATGAGATTGTGATGTTAGAAGTGAGGTGTTAATGCTGGTTTGTACTGCCCCAACAAACAATAACACTTCACACATTTTCTAAGTTGATTATGTTCACATTGACCCAATAAACATGCATTTATGGGGCAGAGTTTGGGTGCTCCGGTTTCCCCCACAAGACAGGATGAGTAAATTGGATACACTAAATTGCACTTGGGTGTGACTGTCCAACGTGATCTCATGAGAATATGTGTGTTTTTGTACGTAAAGTGTGGTTCTACCACACGTACATTTACTTACGTTTTCATACACACAAAAACGTACAAAACTGATGTATTTATAGCACTAAAACGTAAAAATACATACATATTAAAGGCAATAAAACATCCTTTACTTATCCAAGAGTGAATGTGTATGAATTCCCATGTAATATTACAATAATATTAAAACCATGGCATTAATGTTTTAAATCTGTTGTATTCAATTGTCATATCAATACATGTTTTTATTCATCTACTTAATATGAAATAACATTTCTGTTTGTGACTTGTGCTGCAAACTCGTTTCGGAGGATTACCATAATGTTAAACAAGACTACAATTACAAGTTTCTGTAATTGTTTAACAATTTTGTAATATTTTGTTTGCTGTGAGAGACAGAAGGCATTTTCTCCTATGCAGCGACTGACAATACAACCATAAGATACACCAAAGCACAACATAAATTCACAAATCACATCAATTTTATTTGTTCGCTGTACTCCAAATCTTTAATCCATATGTTTATAAGGAACAGATCTAAATTCAGTCCTTTATCCGTCGATCTTTATCTCCAATCTCAGCACGACCGTCACAGTCAAAGCCCGCACTCATTATGATTCAAATTTGAAAGTTGCGCCCTCGAGAAGCGTTGTGACACTGATATTGAATGCTCATTGTTTCTCACCTGCTTTGTCACAGATTGCGACATACTGTGTTTCAGTGGACTGACATTTGAAATGAGTGCGTGCCTTCACAGAGAGAAGCCGGATTCATATTTTCATGGATTAATTAGTTAAATTCTGATCTGTACCCCATAAAAAACTATTACAGAGAGGGCTGCGACTGCAATTCATCATCATTTTGAACATCATTTTTATATATTTTTACTAAAATGAAAAAAAAAAAAAAAAAACGTAAATATAGTATGCACCTTTGTGTTTTGTGTCTTTGAAAGTTACATATTAATACCTATGTATTAACAATGAGACCAGGCTGGACTGTCGGTATGTTAGCATTGTGATGGACTGGCCATCCGTCCAGGATATTAAACATTTGGAAAAGGGGATGGATGGACATGCAATTATTCATATAGTTGTTTGCCTTTAAAGAAGGTGAATGAAAAGGGAGAGGTTGAGGATAAAGCCCTGGACAAGAATTTTTAGAATATTTTTTTGTTTGTTTTTACTTTGCTTTTGTTTTGCTTTGCTTTTTGTTTTGTGTTTTATTTTACTTAGCTTTTCCTTGATTTTTCATTGTTCTTTTTCTTGTGTGTGTTTTGCTTTGCTTTGCTTTTTATTTTGTTTTGTTTTGCTTTGATATTCTTTGATATGCTTTACTGTGCTTTATTGTTTTGTGTTTTGCTTTGCTTTTTATTTTGTTTTGTTTTGCTTTGATATTCTTTGATATGCTTTACTGTGCTTTATTGTTTTGTGTTTTGCTTTGCTTTTTATTTTGTTTTGTTTTGCTTTGATATTCTTTGATATGCTTTACTGTGCTTTATTGTTTTGTGTTTTGCTTTGCTTTTTATTTTGCTTTGTTTTGCATTGCTTTGATATTCTTTGATACGCTTTACTGTGCTTTATTGTTTTGTGTTTTGCTTTGCCTTGTTTTTTGTTTTGAGGATTATTGCATTTCCTGTGTGTGAATTCATTTCTATGGAGTTGACAAGGACGCATTCTGTAACTCGTCATCTAAGCAACGTTTTGTGATAAAGTCAGATTATGTCAAGGGTTTGTTGGAAAAGCACACCAGACTGTGCAAACATTCCAAGACCCCATCCAATACGTTCAGTCAGTGAAAACAGACGCCAACAAACAGCAAGATAGTTTACATACTAATTCAACAAAATCCCATCAACCGTTTTATACTGGTATTTGTGTAACTAGCCATTAGGCAATACATTTCTGTGCTACCTGCAAATTTTGTTTCATTGAAAGATTTTTTTATGAGTAGACAAGACTATGAAGCACACACATCCAAAAATAACTAATTCCAGGCAAAGCACAAAAAAACAAACAAGAAAAAAAAAAAACAAACAAAAAAAAAACAGGTATAATCAAAAAATAATATTGTAGCACACTGACTTTTGGAATCAACTGAACTTAACTTTTGGTGAGTAGTAATTTTATTTATTTATTTAGCAATATAAAATAATATTTATTATACTTTTTTGTTGACTAATACATTTTTGTTTAAGCACAGTGAAAAAATCATTGGCATGTACCTTGTTTTTTTTCACTGCTGCCTCCAATCGAAACAGACATTTGGGTCATGACAAAGTCAAGTCAATCATATACTGTATATTCTGAAACAGTCATCTCCAATCCAGGACCTGTTAAATTTGCAGATGATCTTGCAAAAATCATATTTTCTGGTAGACTTTCTCTTATAAGTCCTTGTAATGATTTACTTTTGTGTAATCTGAAATCTTGAATGATTATTTTTCATCTCTCGTTAAGAAATGTTTCCTTGTCTTTCCTTGAACAGCTGCACCACTGAGCTTTACTCACATCAGACGAATTCAAGTTCAAATCTGGAAGGCTCAAAATCTAAGTGCAGATTATTCTTCCCATAATCCACCGCTCTCTCATCTAGTGTGCCGAGCAGGATTAGAGCCAGACTCTGCCAGATGTGAACAAAGCAAACCACTACCTCTTTACTCTTAAGGAAATCTTTTTTTTAGTTCTTAGAGAGAGAGAGAGAGAAATCAGTGGAATCCTTTCAGTCTCGTCTGAGGTCACGGGAAAGGAGGACACAAGGGAGGGTTTCTCAGCCTCCCCCTTTAGTAACATATATTATTTAAGGTGGTGGTGTGGAACCGCCATGCTAATGTAGGAGATTAGCTTCACTAGAGAGCTCTGTCTGTTTAAGGAAGAGAGCACATTAAAAACATCTCCATTTTGCATTAAAAGAGCCATGTTTGCAGCTAATTTGCGATTATGCTATCTGACTGGCATGAAAAGGCGAGAGGTACCTATGTAGTGGAATGAGTGAGACTGTAAGTGCTAGGCTAAAACCCCACAGAGAGCTAGCTGTGAAATGCTAAGTGCAGATCCAAGCAACGCTTCAGCCGCCTGCAGTACTCGCCAAGCACCTAACCTAATTCCCCTCGCGCTCAGAGCTAGCAGAAAAGCACATTAACATCTGCTGAAAGGAGAGCGCGTCAGGGTTGTCGCTAATGTTTCCTATATGGTTAGCGGATGTCTTGGTAATAGAAATTCAGGAAGACGCTGTTTTGGACTCACTCACACATGGAGTTCAAGGCCTTTCCACACAATATAGCCAGACAAGATTTCCATTTATGTGAGTTTTCAACATCCATCCCCTGTATTGGACGGCTAGCCCCTAATTTCTTGTTCCCTGAAGACACACACACACACAACGTAATGCGCAAAACTATCCAATTGCAGGTTCTTTGTTCTCGTTTCTGGCTGATTGAGGATTTCAGACATGTGTCCAGTTTAAATCCTGCGTCTGCGGCCCGAGGCCCTCTCTTTTATGGGCTGAACTCATGTTCTGAGTGAGAGAAAGAGAGAGAGAGAGAGAGAACAGCCTGCGAAGATATTGCAGCTCTGTCTTCTCTAAGGCTGTGTATATGTAAGTGATAATGGAGAATGTAGAGGAGTGAAAATGCGATTGTGTGTGCGTGTGTATATGTGTGCTTGTATAAGGTACGGTTGAGGAGACCGGCTCTCCTGCCTGCAGCTAAAAGGAATCATAACCAATCTATTCCAGACAGACAGAAGTAGATGAGGGGGGAGAGAGCGAATAAAAGAGAAAGTGGAGATGGTGAAAGGGGACTCGGCTTTCTGAGGGGGCCTGTGCTGCCGGGCTCAAACGCTTCAGCCAGTGTAGCATTTTTCCCTTGAAAGATCGTAACCCTCTCTTTTTCTCTTTCTGTCTTTCATTTCTCTCCACATCCCACCCTGCTGATTTATCTCTAGTTCAGTGGTTCTCAACTGGTTTTGCTTCAGGATTTTGACACCAAGTGGCGAGCCAACACTGTACCAAAATAGTATATTGTTGTGCTTTTGCATTTAGTTTTGTTTTATTTTTATGTAATTGTTTGGTAACACTTTAAAATAAGGTTTAATTTCTTAACATTAGTTAAAGCTTTAGATATCCTGAAATTGCAATGAACAATACCTTTAAGGTGTTAATAATATAGAGTAATGATAATTTCTCCATTTCTAATTAAGTTGTATTAATTAACATTAGTTAATGCGTTATAAATGAACAATGAACAATAGTATATTAACATTAGCCTAGATTAATAAATGTGGTTACACTTTATTTTTTGTGACATCGTTACATTGTACTTTGTACATACTGTAAGTACTGAGTAATTAATTTACTACATGTACTTACTATAGAGTTATGGTTAGGGTTTGGTTTAGGGTTAGTTATAACTATTGGTATATAGGGTTAGGAATTAAACATGATTTACTATTATTACTATAGTACATGAAGTAAAATGTAACTAGTCACCATAAAATAAAGTGTTACCATAAATGCTGTTTTCGTGGCCTAATGCATTTAGCATTGGTAACCACCAGCTGGACCTTATTGTAAAATGTTACCATTTTTGGCATTTGGTATTTTCCCTTCTGGTATCTGTGATCAAAAAATACTTTTGTTCAGTTTACTTAATTAAAATGTTTTAATGTGACACAATTTGTGAAAATTGTGTAAAAATGTTTTATTACTTTCAATCCATTTAAGTGTATAAAATGGAAATTTACTTGCATGAATGTTTTAGTACTACAAACCCGATTCCAAAAACGTTGGGACACTGTACAAATTGTGAATAAAAACAGAATGCAATGATGTGGAAGTTTCAAATTTCAATATTTTATTCAGAATACAACATAGATGACATATCAAATGTTTAAACTGAGAAAATATATCATTTTAAGGGAAAAATAAGTTGATTTTAAATTTCATGGCATCAACACATCTCAAAAAAGTTGGGACAAGGCCATGTTTACCACTGTGTGGCATCCCCTCTTCTTTTTATTACAGTCTGCAAACATCTGGGGACTGAGGAGACAAGTTGCTCAAGTTTAGGAATAGGAATGTTGTCCCATTCTTGTCTAATACAGGCTTCTAGTTGCTCAACTGTCTTAGGTCTTCTTTGTCGCATCTTCCTCTTTATGATGTGCCAAATGTTTTCTATGGGTGAAAGATCTGGACTGCAGGCTGGCCATTTCAGTACCCGGATCCTTCTTCTACGCAGCCATGATGTTGTAATTGATGCAGTATGTGGTCTGGCATTGTCATGTTGGAAAATGCAAGGTCTTCCCTGAAAGAGAGGACGTCTGGATGGGAGCATATGTTGTTCTAGAACTTGGATATACCTTTCAGCATTGATGGTGCCTTTCCAGATGTGTAAGCTGCCCATGCCACACGCACTCATGCAACCCCATACCATCAGAGATGCAGGCTTCTGAACTGAGCAGTGATAACAACTTGGGTTGTCCTTGTGCTCTTTAGTCCGGATGACATGGCATCCCAGTTTTCCAAAAAGAACTTCAGATTTTGATTCGTCTGACCACAGAACAGTTTTCCACTTTCCCACAGTCTATTTTAAATGAGCCTTGGCCCAGAGAAAACACCTGCGCTTCTGGATCATGTTTAGATATGGCTTCTTTTTTGACCTATAGAGTTTTAGCCGGTAATGGCGAATGGCACGGTGGATTGTGTTCACCGACAATGTTTTCTGGAAGTATTCCTGAGCCCATGTTGTGATTTCCATTACAGTAGCATTCCTGTATGTGATGCAGTGCCGTCTAAGGGCCTGAAGATCACGGCATCCAGTATGGTTTTCCGGCCTTGACCCTTACGCACAGAGATTGTTCCAGATTCTCTGAATCTTTGGATGATATTATGCACTGTAGATGATGATAACTTCAAACTCTTTGCCATTTTTCTCTGAGAAACTCCTTTCTGATATTGCTCCACTATTTTTCGCAGCAGCATTGGGGGAATTGGTGATCCTCTGCCCATCTTGACTTCTGAGAGACACTGCCACTCTGAGAGGCTCTTTTTATACCCAATCATGTTGCCAATTGACCTAATAAGTTGCAAATTGGTCATCTAGCTGTTCCTTATATGTACATTTAACTTTTCCGGCCTCTTATTGCTACCTGTCCCAACTTTTTTGGAATGTGTAGCTCTCATGAAATCCAAAATGAGCCAATATTTGGCATGACATTTCAAAATGTCTCACTTTCAACGTTTGATATGTGTCTATATCAGTGATGCGTGGGTCAATGTATAAACAACCCGCACCCGACCGACGTTTTCAACTAACCCGCCCGCAACTCGGACCACAAAAAAAAGGAAAATATTGTACCCGACCCGCTTCCTGACCCGCATTTTTTAAAAAGTAGTAAATGCTCATTGTAGCGTCATTGGGCCATAGACGTAAGAACTAGGGGTGCGGGGGGGGGGTGTGGTCGCCCCCCATCAGCCTCCCTGGCCAATAATATCCATTAATCCAGCCTGTGGAGGAGAGAAATGTTTCAGGACCTGACGTGGTGCGCTCAGAGGTGCAGCGGCGAGAGCAGGCAGTTCTTGAGGCGGCCCATCATTTTCCATTTCAGCTGTCTAGATGCATATTATTGATGAATGCGATGTTTATGTTTCGACCCTGCTTGAAGAATTAATCAGCAGGTCAACTGAGAGAAGGCCTACTTTTGGAAAAGTGTGAAAGCCCTTAGGAGCGCAAACTGTTCTTTTTCTGAATGTTGTATGATATAGCCTAGTGTTGTGTAATAAAGGCTTGATTTATTCATTTATTTCGTTTCATTTTCTTAACAATAAAGATGCTGCATGTGTTTATCCAGTCTAATCGAAGTGTGCATCTCTCCCCCGACTTTCCCAACAAAAATCCCGCCCCCTCACAGAAAATACATAAAACATTATGACATTAATGAGCTATATGCGTTTAAAAGTAGCCTATTAAAATGGTACAATGGCATTGCTCAGTTCAACGTGTTGGGAAATCGGGCATTTTGTCCCGCGTCAGCATTTATTCAAAAGTTAATAACGCTCAACATTCAAAAGGTAAATAAGGATTTCTCACTTGTATTAGTAGGCTTAGGCTATTTCGCCACGTGAATGCCCAATTGAAGCTCTCACCATCACAAAATGCAGGGATAGAATATGTTAATAAAGTATTTATTAACGCATTTTAGACGAACAAAAATAGGTAGGCTAAGCCAAAGACTGAGGCTACAATATCCATAAATAAATGTTCACAAATACCCATGAAAGTAAAACTGAAACCTTTAGTAAGTGAAACTGAAAATTACAAAGGTTTAATTGGCATCTTTATTTCAAACGACCCGACCGACCGCGACCCGAATATCATTAAAAATATTTTTGGTTGACTCGTAACCGCGGGTGACCGCAGGTACCCGCTCATTTTGGATCAACCCGCGCATCACTGGTCTATATTCTATTGTGAATAAAATATAAGTTTATGAGATTTGTAAATTATTGCATTCCTTATTTATTCACAATTTGTACAGTGTCCCAACTTTTTTGGAATCGGGTTTGTATATAAATCATTTATGTTGGCATTAACCGAAACTGGCAAGGGGAGTTCCCAGTATGCTTTGCATGGGACTTGATGGCTGTGTTATTTATTGTAGTTAATTTTGGGCAAAATAAAGAAAGAGGGAACATTTATAGCATTTATAATGTCTGTAGGTTGAGGATGCACATAATGAATATGTCACATGCTGTTTACTCAATGAGTATTTATTTGTTATGTTATTTAGCATGCTAATCTGTGCTGTTGCTAACTAGTACTAGCTGGTAGAACCCAGAAATAAGTAATATTGTAATATGTAAAATTGAAGAAATTAATGATGTCAGGAACACATGTAAAATCACATTGAGGCTTATTATTAATTGAGTGACTTAAAATAATGTGTGAATGCATCGTTTCTTCTGACTTTATTCAACTAAACTGAAAAATTTGATTTGTGTGGAAACAGTGTACATGATAAAATAATATCAATTCAAAGGATTTTTCCTGGATATTCAGCTCATGTTCGAAAGTGCTTCATTTTGACTGGGCTAACAAGCACTCATACACCATATTGTTCATTTTTTAACAAGAGGTGCATGAGTGGTGCTTGAGATCGTTTTCCTTGTAAAAGTGTAATTTGTAGGAATTGCAGATGAATGGAGATTTTTGGTTTGGGGCCTGCTTAATTATGGCAAGCATCATAATCACCATTACTTTGGTCAATATTTAGATCACGCCTATTTAACACGATTACTCATTGGAAACATCATGCATTAATTGAACTTTTAAAAAGAGTGTTTTTAAATGTGAAAATTATTTCTTGTAGTGGACTAATACAACCTGTAATATTGAGTTAAAGGATTAGTTTACTTCTGAATGAAAATGTCCTGATAATTTACTCACCCCCATGTCATACAAGATGTTTATGTCTTTCTTTTTTCAGTTGAAAAGAAATGAAGGATTTTGAGGAAAACATTCCAGAATTTAGTGACTTCACTGGGGTTCAAAGGTTTGAAGGTCCAAATGTCACTATCAGTGCAGCTTCAAAGAGCTCTACATGATCCCAGACGAGGAATAAGGGTCTTATCTAGAGAAACCATCGGCCATTTTCTAAAAACATTTTAAATGTATATATTTTTTAGCCACAAATGCTCATCTTGCACTAGCTCTGCGATCCACACGCATGACGTATTCACGTTACAAAGGTCATGTGAGACGTAGGCGGAAGTACCGATCCAGTGTCTACAAAGCAAACGTGCAAAGATTAAGCTAAACAACAATAAAACAACAATATCAGACGATTTTGAAGTTGGAGGAGAAAATTAGATAAAGTTTTTCACCCTACCGCGGTACTTCCGCCTATGTCACGCGTGACCTTTCAATGTAATGTGTGGCACATTAGTGAGTAGATTATCAGGAAATTTTGATTCTGAAGTGAACTAATCCTTTAATACATAATAAAAACATGTGAAAGGTTATCCGATTTCTTCGTGAATTTAAATCTTGGCGGTTTCACAACCAGAAGCTGCGCAATGTTGTTGCATCTTTAGTCTCGCGTAGCCAGACCTTCATAATGACAGCAGAAGGTCTGGACTCGATTTAGTCTGGACTTCTGTCTAGAGTGTTACTTAAGTTCAAGTTCACTTCACTTTTGCGTCTATTTGTGCAGAATATTACATTTAAGTGTGTAAGTCTAATTAACCCCTTATGTGTCCGTTCACATCTTCAGTGCACAGATCAAACGGGTCAGTCCTTGACCTTATTGACTATAACTGAATTATTTGAAACACTATTATTTTTCTTTCTAGAGTTTTCTTTTTCAAAAAACATTGTTCGTGCATTGAATCGTGCATGCTTTTTTTCAACAGTAACATTAATGTTGGAATCCAAAATTGCAAATGAAAATAAAATTGTATTAATTGCCCAGCCCTGATTGGTTCCTATATTTCTTTGGTTTGAAATTATGTCAGACTGCACCTCGACTAGTACTGGATGGTGTGTAAATATCCAGAAAGTTCAAATCTACCAAATCACTTTTCAAAGTAGTGAAGGACATTTAAAAAATTGCTTCCGTTAAACACGTTTAACCACTGCATTGCTGAACCTCTCAATTTAAGCCTGCATGAATCTTAAGAATGATTGAAATACCTGTTTACCTATTGTGTTTGGTTGTGGAAGGTCAACTTATTCAACGTTATGTTTGCAATTTTACAAATCAAATCACAATCGGAATGTATTTCAATGATCAGGTATGAATAGTTTGCGTGTGTGGCTAGTAGAGTATCTAAAGATTTGAAAGAAGGACATTTTTGTATTACATTTTCTTTTACCAAATGTGTTAAATAACTTGCATATACATGTGGGGTCAGTAAATAAAAGCAAAAGTTTATTTGCATAATATATTAGCAGATATTGCTGATCTGAGGACCAGACACAACCTGAAAGTCAACATCTTTGTTGATCCTGGAACAACATTCCTATCAACCAGTCAGATTTGAGGAACAAGTTTACAGTTTATGTCAAGTTTAGGCTTCCAACCAGGGTTAGGTGCTTCTACATCAGTGTTATTCTCATTACATTTCACTCTGATTTTAGGGATAAGTTATGGGTAGGGTTAGGTTTAGGGGTAGGGATATGGTTAGGACTAAATTTTCAGACAGGAATGTTGTTCCACAGTCAACAAAACATGTTGACCCAGGAAAGCATCTAACTCGGCAAAATTTAGGACATGTGAGGATCAGCGTGATCTGATATGCAGCAAAAGAGATTTGTGGAGGTGAGATGCCAGAGGAATTTATTGATTAATGTTAGTGAACTGCAGTTTATACACTTGTGATTGAGGGAAAATATCTTAATATTCTCAGAGCATTTTTTTTTTTTAAATAGACTACTTAACATTAGACTCCAAGTAAAGTGAAACTGTAAAATTATAAAATGATTTCTTCTCTTCAGTAAAGGTTGTTATTAGAGGTACTCCAGAAAAACAAACGAAAAAAAAATCGAATTTATTCACACACACACACACACACTCCAAAAAGCACATGAGGCAACTGCTAATTGCGTTTTGTTTTTTAAAGACCTGTGTCATTATGATTTGTCAGAGATTTTCCGCTGATAACGCCAAAATGAGAGTAATGATGAGGGGAGAGTGTGAACTCACAAGTGGGGGATTGTTCATTAGCATTAGACACACATTAGATGTTATTAGCGTATTATCTTACTGGATTCTTTAGGGTTTGTATGTCTTAGTCATGGGGAGGTGTGGGATTTAGGCTTGATTCACAGCCAGTACATCCATTTTTTATTTATGGTACAAAACACTCAGCAAAACACACAGACTGATGTCATTTAATTTATGCATATAATGCAGCACAGTTGCAGACTAGCGAATTGAGCCTCTTTTAATGGAGGGAGTTTGTAAGGTAAATCTCTGATGATAATGATAATGCTGCTGCTGATGATAATATATCAGAAATATACTAATATATGCTAATATAACAGATAAACAACAATAATAGTGAATAATATGACAATAAAAGATGAGTGTGAGCTTTTGTGAAAGAAATGCTAATGCCTAATGCACAGGCTAACGACATCTTGTCTTTCCTTGTTGTTCAGTTGAAAAGCATTGCCAATTTGAGGAATATTGTATCTGGTTATGATTATGAAAAATCTTTCACTGTGATGAAATGTAACATTTTGTCAAGGATTGCAGCTGTCTCAGTTTTGTCCTCTTTGCACTGCTGACACCATGTTCTGTCTTGTAGGTTTTTATGCCTTCTGGTCCGTACTGCCAGATGGGGCTCACTAATTCTCTGCCGACTGAAGATGCTTCTCACAAACTTATTTTAGAAGTTAAAGCCAGTTTCAAACTTTATAATCAGTCATAATAATCAGCTATCTGATCATACCAGGTATTGAAGTACATAATAGAGTACCTTTATGGAGCTGGACTACATTTTCTAGTAGTTTTATTTCTAATTTAATTGACTACTTTTATTCTGCTCCTGAGTCTGGTTTATTCATGAATGTAGGGATCATTTTTGAACATTTTAATTGCGCGGTTGGCTTATTTTTTCCCCTTTAAGTGTTTCCTTATTCTGTTTTTCAAAACATATTTGGATATTTGTCCTGCTAAGTATTTATTTATTTATTTATTTATT
Source organism: Megalobrama amblycephala (assembly GCF_018812025.1). NCBI lineage: Eukaryota > Metazoa > Chordata > Actinopteri > Cypriniformes > Xenocyprididae > Megalobrama > Megalobrama amblycephala. The sequence continues at coordinate 11,373,232 of NC_063054.1, forward strand.
CATTTTTTATGCAGTAAGTAGACCCTACACCTCACAATAATGTCAACAAGGACTATTATTATTCAGATTTATATACTTTTTTGCATCATTCGCCCCATCAGATCTGAATAAAATGTATAATTTCGGAAGGTATCAATGGAATTCTGATTTTGATATAACTGAAGTTTATATTTTAATTTTAACATCTTTCATTTATTCATCCCATATGGCTTTCTTTCTTCTACATTTTGAAAAAAAAAACAACAACAACAAAAAACAAACATAAGTCACATCGGTGTATAAGTCACATTTTATTATTACATGCAAATAATGTACAATTCTGGTAACAAAAACTAATAAATTAGGGTCAATGATGTGAGAGGTCAATTTTTGTCCAAAGGCCTTAATAATAATAAAAAACAAAGATGACATCCAAAGTATGTAAAGTAGTACAACTAGATCTCATTTATTGAATCCAAAAGGTTTTAATTATATTTTGCTACATTTTAAGATTTTGAAGTGTCAAAAAGTCATTTTTTTCGGTTTAACCGTCCCAAAAATTTGAAAAATTCATGTTTTCACTTGCTCATACGCATGTCCCGAAACATCAGGTCATTCGGTACAACTGCTATAAAACATGGACAATTTTGTAATATTTTATATTGCTTACTAAATATAAAATGTTTAATTGTCCTTTTGCTAGCTAGCTACATATCAGCCTGTGAGTATTGTTTGGTACTTTTTTGGTGACAAATTTTGTTCATCTTGTAAAAAAAATGACAAAAGCAGTGTTAATTGATTAAAAAAACACACACACAATCTCATTGTTAACACTTAATAAAACTTTAAAATTAATTTTATCTCCATTAATTTTTTGACACTTTTAAAAACCATAAAACAAATAACAAATAAAACACAAACACTATAAACATGTATTTTTATTCCCCTCATTCTATAACAAATCCTTTAAATTTATCAGTATTCAGAACAGGAATAAAAAATAAAAAAAATAGTAAGCATAAAACTAACATAAATTATAATGGCATTCATTATAAACAACATTTATTATTGTCACGACCACCAGCTGAAGTGCCCTGGATATCCACTAGCGGGCACTCTTCTCTAGCACATTGCCTTCTCTTTGTGAACTGCATTTCCCAGAACCCATTGCCTGGATTCGTTATCCTTGATCACATTCAGCTGTGTCTTATCACCTAGTCAACTCTTGCCTATAGAAACCCAGTTTACTCAGTCTTTCATTGCGAAGTCTTGTATGTGTTACTGCAGCAACTCTGAACGCTCTTCTGAGTTTTTTGGTTTCATGGTTTTGAACTCCTGCCTGTTTCCCTGGATTCCCCTGTTTGCCTGTATTTTTGATTCTATTGATTTTCAAGTGTCCTTCACTTGAATTTAAGTTTGAAAAAAAAAAAAAAAAAAAAAAAATTAAATAAATAAAAAAAGCATTTTGAGCAAAAAGCTGAGATTTTTTTTTTTTTTTTTTTTTTTTTTTTTTTTTTTTTAAGACTACAACGTACATATGCAATGCATTTATCACTTATTTCTCCTTTTTTGTCTGTGTTTTGATCCTAGGATTCTGTACTCTTTCGGAAGACACGTAATAGTGCCCCCTACTGTATAACAGTGAAAACACAGAAAGTCAGAAAATTCTGTCATTGGCGATGAAAGAGTCAGTGAAACTGGAAATGCTCTATACAAATAAACTCACATACCTTGGCACAAATTAAAACGTATGCGCTTTGCACATTTTGCATGCTTGACATTAATTGCATTATATAAGTCGATTTTGAATATAAGACACAGCTCGTTTCAGATAATACCAATCATAACTTATGTAAAATGCGGTATAAAGTCTTATGGGTTTGGAGCAACACGAGAGAACTTTTTTGTCAACTTTTTGGTTTTAGTCTTTTTTGTACCCTTCAGGAAACACTAAATCTTTGTCATCTAAATTGTCCCATTCTTTTAGGACATCTGCTGGTGCTGCTACAAGGTCTTGGGTTGATAAGAATGTTTTTAGTGGATGCTGTCAGATCGATGAGAACCAGTTAGCATCAACTGTTGTTGTTTTGGAGGCTTGGATCTATGAGCAAGCAGGCGCCGTAGGTCATATCTCTCTGATGCAACTCATCCCTAAACCCTGAGACATCTCCACTCACTTCTGCTCCTTCTGTCCTCGTGATCCTTTTTACCACTGCTAGATCCCCTTTCAGCCTGGCTGTTTTGGAGAGACACTTCTTTATTTCTCTGTTTTCTCTTGAACACAAACCCTCAGCAGAGCTTTGACTGCACTGGACTGATCTTTGAGGAGCTCTGGGCCTTTTGTACTTTTTAAAGCTGTTGTACTTCAAACTGACACAGTCTGGAGCTGTATCTCCTTGTCTCTTTCGCTTTTGCTCTGTATGTGAGTTAGTAAACCGAGGCCAGTTTTTTTACGTATTAACCTACATCTAACAGATTGTAAAGGGATTAAAGCAGTCAGTCAGACTCATCTCTCCTCTAATAGACATATTAATCATCTGAGCCAAAACCGTATTAGTTATACCAGCTCAGAACCACCGTTCATATGTGGGCTCCTCATGATCTATCGTTCTCACAAATATTATTGTGTGAGTGTGTGTGTACTTTGCTATAATTTAGGGGCATATTCTACCCTAGAACTGAGATAAATCAGATAAAATCCCTGTTTAGTGGCATTTTGTGGACGAAAATGATTAATAAATGATAAAAATATAAAATGTTTTCTTTTAGGGGTATGTTTGGGTTAGTCTGTATTCATTATAATTAGATATAAAGGCAATAGATAGTATATAATCATGTAAAGGTGTGGGCTAATGACATGACGGACATTTTTGTTTTGGACAGTCGTCTATTAAAGGGGACATATCATGAAAATCTGACTTTTTCCATGTTTAAGTGCTATAATCGAGTCCCCGGTGCATCTACCAACCCCGAAAATGTGAAAAAGGACAACCCAGTTTTGGTAAGCTTTTCTCTGCAAACATGTGAAAAAATGAGCCGCTCAGATTTCACTCCCCTAGTGACATAGCAAGAGGATCTTATTATAATATTACCGACCCTTAATCTGCGTGTTTCAACCCACGGCGCCACCATTTTGTTTTTGCAAGCGACAACAGTGTACCAGTTCTAACGCCATGGCATTTGAGCAAAGCATGCTAACTGTTCTGTCACTGGCTGCTCAGACGAGCACTGAACACTATTTAGAGTCTCATTAGCTTGGAAAGCCTGCAAGTTGACCCTGGCGAGCTTGATTGCTAAAAAAGGAGCGTTTCTGTGTAAGCGATATTTTGGAAAAAATATTAGACCATTCACAGCATTTGATAGCAATCATAAACGTTAGCCTGGCGTGTATGGCTCTGTTTGACAAACACGCCATATAGTGGAGACCCATATGGGTTTTGCACAAAAGATTAACATGACGGCACATGCTAGTCAATGACTTAAATCAACTCCACAGCAACTACATGAATTTATCCACTAACCATTCAGAAACATCTAAAAGTTGTAACTTCTTCCTGAGTCTCTCCATCAGTGTCGACTCCGGTTTGAACAATGTAAGGCTGAACACCGTTACTGACAATCCTCATTTTGGCTGCGTGAGATTCTCCAGCTTTGTTGTTGTTGAGCTGTTAAAGCTCCGCCCTCTTCTGGAAAGGGGGCCGGGAGCAGCATCTCATTTGCATTTAAAGGGACACACACAAAAACGGCGTGTTTTTGTTCACACCCAAATAGAGGCAAATTTGACAAGCTATAATAAATGATCTGTGGGGTATTTTGAGCTGAAATTTCACAGATACATTCTGGGGACACCAGAGACTTATATTACATCTTTAATTTATTCAAAAATAAATTTATATATACAATAACTTGAATACATGTTTAATTTATGAATATATCAACATATATTAAAATATATTTTGGGGGTTTTGATACCATAATAAAGAAAAAAGCATCATTTTAAAAAGTAAATTAAATTCTTGAAAAGCAAACACTAAGTGCTTTGATCTTTTATTATTATTTCTTAAAATACTTTTGCCTGCCAAATCAAAGTCATGTGATGCAACCAACATGCAGAAACATGCAGGAAATGATATCATAGAGAGGACCTGTGAAAACCCTTGTGACTGTGTGTCACGCTTATTAAGTATTTTAAAATATCTGATAATTTGACCTTTTTATGGCAAGGCAAGGTTATGTGAAATGTCATGTGGTGCAAGTTAATAAGTAATAATGTTTTATTAAAAAAATATCTTGAAGATTTGAATTAAGATGTGTACACACATGTATTCACGGTGTAAGGAAATGTTTTATTACTGTATTTTTACTTTAACACATGACACGAGTCATTAAAATTTGAACTTTTCTTCAAACTTTTCTATCAAGATTTTTATCAAAACCAAAACGAAGAGAAAAAAAAAAACATTTCTAATGTGTTCTAAACTAGATGTTAAAAAAAGATTTTTCCTTTTGTGGTGGTCAGTGTGTGTTGTTTATAGTGTGTACGTGAGTGTGTGTGTAAATCAGTAAGCGCATGTGTGTAATCCCTAAGGAGTTTTCTGATAAGAACAGAGTTTTTAATCCAGCGTTCATCCAGCTGTTGGACAGAATATCTGTCACCACAGCCGCTCGGTAATCCTTCACTGCTCATGCTCTCCCATCGATCAAATTCAGCACATTTCTACATCATAAACAAATACATCTACTCCGGTCCATCCCCACACCTCCCCGATCCATCACCTCTCAGACACTTTCACTACAGCCAGAAATGAGCTGGATAATTAGACTCAATATTAATGATTCACAACTGATATTTATGAGCTAATCACCAGGGTTTGCACTTGAATCGGTGCATCAGCAGCCTCAATACTGGGCCGCTCCACTTGCCGCAACAATATAATGAATTCCTCCCCTCTAAAAATCAATATGGAGATTCGTTTTTGTTCCTAGTGGGGCTGAGTGCGTGATAGATCCAGAAAGGCCCATCAAAGCGGGAGTACGGGAAACAGAGCCATTTTGTAGCCTCTTTATCCACAAAAGTAATAAGAGTAAGAACACCCACTGTTTGATTGGCTCTTTCAACAGCTTTTGTTTAATTGACATCTTGAAAGATATGGTAATGGCCTGGCAATAGCCAGGAACCTGTGGTTTTGTGAGTTTACATGCAAGTTAATCAATTCCTTTTTGTCTTTTGAGTAAGTGTGTGTGTTAGTACCTAATAACAGTGTAATGACAGTATAATAACATCCTTACGAAGCTTAATGAGGGACCGGCGCAGCGAGGCTCGGGGGACCGCGGAGGCCATGTTTGGTGTCACATCATAAGTGCATGCCTAGGGAAACGATTAAAGTAACGCAGCGGACACTGCTGCAAATCTTACTGCAGCGGGAGGGATGCTGGTGGGCCTCCAGCGAGAATTTTTTAAGCTTGATATTCAGCTGGTAAATGTAGGTCAAGAGATTAATCTCCATTTAGCCACCTTGAGCTGTTTTTCCACACTTTAAGACTGAACAAAACACTCTCTAGGACGTGTAACTCTCCTCTTGTTTAAAATCACTCGCATGTAGATGCATGCATAAAATCGCATAAAATTGTAAACCAGTCATATGATTTGTACTGGAAAGTCCATGTGGCATTTAGATATAATATTTATAAGGCTAATACTGGTGATTTTTTTCCTATAGTGAATCAAAACATACAGTAGTCCAATCACTGTAGTCTGATTCCCAAATGAAGACAATTCTGTGTCAATTCTTTTAAGTGAATCAACTTTCAGCAAACTGATATTTTTTGACAGCAATATTTAATGAAAATTAATGAGAAAATGTAATTTGCTTTTGTTTGTTTAGTATTGTTATTTAATAGGGTGAATTCAGGTAAATATGTCCCAATTAATTAATTTTATTTTAATTGCCCAATTATCCCGAATTAATCTTATTGTAACAAACTGCTCTGAGACACGAAGGCTGAGGATCCAAATGCAGTGTTTTATTAAAGGGTAATCCACACTCAAGGTCCAAAACAGGTATAGAGTCAAACGCAGGCAATCAGTCCAAATAAGTGATAACAGGGCAGAAACACACAGGCAGACAGGGAAATCCAAGGTCGGGCAGAGATCAATAAACCAAAACACAAGAAACCAGGAGAATGCTCAGAATTGCAGCGTTATATCAAACAAAACTTCGCAGAGAGAAGAATGAGAGAACAGGGTTTATATAGGTAGAGAAACACAGGGAAAATGAGATGATGAGACACATGTGTAAGCGATAATGTTTGATCAATCTGGGCAAAGGATGATGGGAAAGTCTTTTATGAAATGATGAAAGCCCTTGGTAAATTTATATATGGTAGGCCAATTGTTGGAATGCATTTACTAAAAAATACTATTTTTATAATCAACATTTAATACTATACCATTTTATTTAAAGAATTGTCATAAATGTATTAATGCACTGAAATTGCATTTCTTATATTTCACACTGTAAAAAAAAAATGTAATTTTTACAGAAAACTGTAAAAAAAAAAAAAAAAAACAACTGTAAAAATGCTATACAACTACTACAAACCCGATTCCCAAAAAAGTTGGGACACTGTACAAATTGTGAGTAAAAAAGGAATGCAATAATTTACAAATCTCATAAACTTATATTTTATTCACAATAGAATATAGATAACATATCAAATGTTGAAAGTGAGACATTTTGAAACGTCATGCCAAATATTGGCTCATTTTGGATTTCATGAGAGCTACACATTCCAAAAAAGTTGGGACAGGTAGCAATAAGAGGCCGGAAAAGTTCAATGTACATATAAGGAACAGCTGGAGGACCAATTTGCAACTTATTAGGTCAACTGGCAACATGATTGGGTATAAAAAGAGCCTCTCAGAGTGGCAGTGTCTCTCAGAAGTCAAGATGGGCAGAGGATCACCAATTCCCCCAATGCTGCGGCGAAAAATAGTGGAGCAATATCAGAAAGGAGTTTCTCAGAGAAAAATTGCAAAGAGTTTGAAGTTATCATCATCTACAGTGCATAATATCATCCAAAGATTCAGAGAATCTGGAACAATCTCTGTGCGTAAGGGTCAAGGCCGGAAAACCATACTGGACGCCCGTGATCTTCGGGCCCTTAGACGGCACTGCATCACATACAGGAATGCTACTGTAATGGAAATCACAACATGGGCTCAGGAATACTTCCAGAAAACATTGTCAACATTCGCTGTTGCCGGCTAAAACTCTATAGGTCAAAAAAGAAGCCATATCTAAACATGATCCAGAAGCGCAGGTGTTTTCTCTGGGCCAAGGCTCATTTAAAATGGACTGTGGCAAAGTGGAAAACTGTTCTGTGGTCAAACGAATCAAAATTTGAAGTTCTTTTTGGAAAACTGGGACGCCATGTCATCCGGACTAAAGAGGACAAGGACAACCCAAGTTGTTATCAGCGCTCAGTTCAGAAGCCTGCATCTCTGTTGGTATGGGATTGCATGAGTGCGTGTGGCATGGGCAGCTTACACATCTGGAAAGGCACCATCAATGCTGAAAGGTATATCCAAGTTCTAGAACAACATATGCTCCCATCCAGACGTCGTCTCTTTCAGGGAAGACCTTGCATTTTCCAACATGACAATGCCAGACCACATACTGCATCAATTACAACATCATGGCTGCGTAGAAGAAGGATCCGGGTACTGAAATGGCCAGCCTGCAGTCCAGATCTTTCACCCATAAAAAACATTTGGCGCATCATAAAGAGGAAGATGCGACAAAGAAGATCTAAGACAGTTGAGCAACTAGAAGCCTGTATTAGACAAGAATGGGACAACATTCCTATTCCTAAACTTGAGCAACTTGTCTCCTCAGTCCCCAGACGTTTGCAGACTGTTATAAAAAGAAGAGGGGATGCCACACAGTGGTAAACATGGCCTTGTCCCAAATTTTTTGAGATGTGTTGATGCCATGAAATTTAAAATCAACTTATTTTTCCCTTAAAATGATACATTTTCTCAGTTTAAACATTTGATATGTCACCTATGTTGTATTCTGAATAAAATATTGAAATTTGAAACTTCCACATCATTGCATTCTGTTTTTATTCACAATTTGTACAGTGTCACAACTTTTTTGGAATCGGGTTTGTATATTAGCACTATATGCTAACTGGAAGGTACCTTGCCATTTACGGTGAAAAACTGTAAATGGTTTAACAAATTTTATGTCATTTTACTGTCAATAATAATACACATAGAGTATGCAAGTAAAAACATATAATTTTTATTTAAATAATTTTGCTTCTTATTTTTGTCAGCAGTAATGTACATAAAGATTTTAGTGTTACATTTTCTATTATTTAGTTAATATTTATTGTACTATTTAGTGTCAGTTTAGTGTAGTGTGTTACCCTGACGATGTTATGTTAAATGGGACATCGGCCACTTTTTTCAAAGTCTCTGGTGTCCCCAGAGTATGTATGTGAAGTTTCAGCTCAAAATACACCACGGAGCTTCAAGAGCTTGTGCTTAACCCGCAACAACAAAACAGGACAATCTCACACATTGAAAATGTCAGAAACTAGCGCTGTTCAGCCTTATATGTCTGAACTGGAGTCGGACACAGTTACAGACTCAGACAGCCCATAGCAAACTGGCTGAGGAATTTTTATTTATTAGGGCCCAAGCGAAAATTCGCGCAGGGCCCTCTTGTTTTTCTAAGGATTATTAGGGCCCAAGCGAAAATTCGCGCAGGGCCCTCTTGTTCTTCTAAGGATTATTAGGGCCCAAGTGAAAATTCGCGCAGGGCCCTCTTGTTCTTCTAAGGATTATTAGGGCCCAAGCGAAAATTCGCGCAGGGCCCTCTTGTTCTTCTAAGGATTATTAGGGCCCAAGCGAAAATTCGCGCAGGGCCCTCTTGTTCTTCTAAGGATTATTATTATTTTTTTTTTTTTTTTTTTTTTTTTTTTTTTCCGTCTTCCGGGGCTTTTTGGGGGCCTTAACATGCTCAAAAACTCTTGAAAATTGGCACACACATTGGAATCCGCGGCCATTAGGACGCCGGAGAGGCTGGTACCCGGGCGTGGCAGGGGGGCTCGACAGCGCCCCCTTGAAAAAAGTCTGAAAATTTGGTCCATATATTAAACACGCTTGCACGTATTAGTATGAAACTCAGTACACATATAGACCTCATCGGGCCGAACAACTTTCGTGCTCTAAGTTAAACACCACGCCAACAGGAAGTCAGCTATTAAGGGTTGTTTGAAAAACGCATGCTCTGGAATTTGATATACTCCTCCTAGACGATTAATCCGATCGCCACCAAACTCGGTCAGCATGAAGTCAAGACACTGATGATTAAAAATTGCCAGGGGATTTTTGATATCTCGAACGGTTTGGCCGTGGCGAGGCAACGAATTTATGGCGAGAAAAAGGAAACAGGAAATGTGTTATAACGTCTGCATACATATATTGATCTTTATGAAACTTCACGAGTGTGTTCGTTATAGGAGTCTGATCACATGGATGTGACTATTGTGAGTCAAAGTTATAGCGCCACCAACTGGCAGCAGGAAGTGTATCACTTTTTGAAATGTTTTGAGATCACCCTCTTATTTTTACCTGATTTGCTTCAAACTTCATCAGTGTAATGTCAATACACAGCAGATGTAGACCTATGACAGGATTTTTGATATTTGAAATATTGTTGCCATGGCAACAGGTCAAACTGTAATAATATTCTTGAGTGTTTTTGAGGCTCTTAACATGCTTCAAATTGCATGAAACTCGACACACACATCAATATTGTCAACCAGTAGACATGGACAAAGCCATAGAAATGGGCGTGGTGGAGGGGCTCAGTAGCGCCACCTTTTGACAAAAGTGGGGGGTTAGTTTTTCCTACAATCACCAAACTCGGTACACATATTGTTCTCATCAAGCCGGACAATTTTCTAATTTACATTCATTAGCTCCGACCAACAGGAAGTCAGCTATTTTGGTTTGAATGTTAATTTTTTGAAAAAACAGGCTATGAATTTTATACTACTGCTCCTACAGGGTTTATCCAATTTACACCAAACTTTTTTTAACTTGTTGCTAACACATTGAAGTTGTTTAATTGCAAACGGATTTTGGATATCTCAAACGGTTTGGCCGTGGCGAGGCAACGAATTTATGGCAAGAAAAGGGAAACAAAGTGTTATAACTTCTGCATACATTAATTGATTTTGATGAAACTTCGGCTTAGTCTTCGTTGTACAAGGCTGATCACATGGATGTGACTATTGTGATTCAAAGTAATAGCGCCACCAACTGGAAGCAGAAAATGTGTCACTTTCAGCATACATTGAGATCACCCTCTTATTTTTACCTGATTTGCTTCAAAATTCATCAGAATAATGTTAAAACTTGGCACATGTAATCCTTTGAAAATGGGCAGGGAGGAGGGGCTCTATAGTGGCACCTTGTAGTGCAGTAAATGTGGAGTGAATTTGACATAGTCCTTTGATGTTTAACCGTTTTAAGTGCCTATTGCCCGCTGTGCACAGTTGCCCTGAAGCCACCGGGGTGGCGGTGCCACCGGGCTTGGGCCCGCCATCGCTGCTCGCAGCTATATTTATTATT